>NC_072731.1:148637533-148937533 GCF_026930045.1 Uloborus diversus
CTTTGTAAAACTAGAACAGTTATTTGTACTGAAAAAATAAATCTTGTCAAGATAAGGCTGATAAGTCAACTAAATCCAGGAAGGTTTTTTTAATTAACAACTTGCATCATGAAAATAAATCTAAAGTAATTAAAGGGAAAAAAATCTCGCTTGAACCCCTGGTTGATTTAAGACGTCCTTCATACATGCTATTAAAACGATATCATACACAGAAGGATTTTTATCAGTGTCTTTATGCTTAAACCGCCAGATTTAAGGAAAATTAATTCTTAATGTCATTCACAGATGTATGCAAATCTCATTCGTTTTCCAATTTGTAATCAGTTAGTGGACACAGCCTTTTAAGTTATGAAAATAAGTTGCATCACTTACGGCAATTTCATGGTTACTTTTATATTCATTCTTTCGTCCTGTAATTCCTTGCATAAAAAATCTGTTTACTACTTTAAAACATATATGGTTTACGCACGCCTTAGTAATTACCATCAAATATCCAAGACAACGCTCCAAGCGGAGAAATAAATCGCTGAAGAAGGCCATTTGTCACACTGAATATTAACTAGTGAAGAACAGAAGTTTGACCCAAGAACTAAAAAAAAAACTTAACTCTTATCAGGTATCGAACTCCATCATAAAAATGCGTCAACATATTTGTCCTGTACGCGATAAATGTTTTTGATTTGCTTTCACCATAATCCTATATCATATTCTGTCAAAACATGAGAAAAATGACATCAATCAAGCTCCGAAAACAGCTAGCAGCAGTTCACTAAACTTATATAAATCCTCAAAGCTCGTTCAAAATTCATGTAGTGTCTATTTGAGTCATAGTTTCTCTATTTTAAACTGCCCTTCATATTTTAGTAGTTTCAGTTATTAGTAAATAAATGAAACTACTAAAATATAAGTGGGTATATTTTAGTAGCTTCAATTATTACTAATAATTTTAACCAATATTTTAGTAGTTTCAGTCATTAGTAAATAATTGAAGCTACTAAAATGTGAGTGGGTATATTTTAGTAGTTTCAATTAGTTATCAATAATTTTAACTCATATTTTAGTAGTTTCAAATATAAATAAATAATTGGAACTACTAATATGGTGTGTGGGTATATTTTAGTAGTTTCAATCATTTACAAATACATAGTTTTAACTCATATATTAGTAGTTTTAACTATTGATAAATAATTGAATTTGCTAAAATATGAGTGGGGATATTTTAGTAGTTTCAATTATTTACTAATAAGCTTAACTCTTATTTTAGTAGTTTCTGCCATTAGTAAATAATTGAAACTGCTAAAATATGAGTGGGGCAGTTTAAAATAGTGTAAGTTGTTATAAAAGGATAGAAAACACTCCTAAAATCTTGCATAATTTTCCAAAATTGAGAAATAATAATTATTAAATACATTAAAAATGAATTATTAGCCTGGTTCAAAGTTATATTGATATGATATCGATTGTAGCAACTTTGAGCCACGGTAAAAATGAGAAATATAATTTACTAATTTAAATAAAAATGGTGCCTTTAAAGGGCAGAAGAATAAAATTTCTAAATGCTTAAAAATTCTTTCTTTGCACTTCGAAACATTACAAGATGTCTGTCATTCATAATATTGCAGGGTGGAATATTACTGTGTATGAAAGACAATATCAAAATGTTCAAAAATAGTTTCTAAACATTTCTGAATTACTGTAAAAGCACTTACTTTCGCGAGACGCAATTTTCGCGAAAATGAAGCGATCTGTGATTTTACAAACTGAAAACTTCGTGAATTTTGTGTAAACAGAACCGAAAGTTGATAATTTATATGTGCATATTTAAAGTTGAAATATTTCGTGATGCTTAAATTTACAACGCGAATTTAATTCGCGATTACAACGGCCTAGCAAAAATTGCGAAAATTAAAACCTCGTGAAACTAAGTGCTTTTTAGTCTTGAACAATACAACCAGCAGTGTAGATTGTACAATATTGTCGATTTTATTTAGTAAAATGAAGGGCAGAAAAGTTATTTCTTAACATTTCCAGGTGAGTATAGCAGTAGATCTTCAATTTTTTTTCTTTTTTGTTTTAAGCCAAGCATACCATATAATTTGAACGAGCTGAAACAAAACGGAGATGGTCAAATTTACTGTTAATGACAGTAGTTGAAATTTGTTGTTAATATTCGATCCTAGCTAAAATTCTTACCATTATATATTTCCTTCAAATTTAAACATTATTCCGCTTTTTGAACATGAGCAGCCGGTAAAAGGAAAAATAAAACCAAGACTTCCACTTATACTTTAATGGTGGGACAGGTTAGATTCGCGTTAATTCATTTAACTTCAAATAACGCACACATCTAATTACCATTACCTTTCCACATTAATTCATTTACCTACTTCACTTCAAACCCATAATTTAAACATTAGTAAAGTGCAAAACTAATATTATATTGCTACGATTATTGTATCTTGCATCAATTCTCTTTGCGTTAAAAGGTTGAATGCAGTTTGAATAGTATAAGATGGCGTAATTATGTTTTTAAATTCTCTACTCATTTCTTCGGCGCATTTATGCAATGAAAAAACTTAATTCAATTTCTACCCATTTATTTATTTTTTTGAAAATAGTATGTACTTAGTGTAATAAATTACCCTCTTGCGATTATTTTAATTGAAACATGCATGCATCACATTAAACATGGTAATTAATGAAAAATTTACATTTGACAAAACACGTTTTGAGACTCTTTTTTTTTACCTAAGATCTCTGAATGATTCGTTAATAACTGAATTTAAATCAGACAAATAAAGTGGATAATTATTTTTTAGTTTCATTCGTGTTTTCTAAGACTGGATGTAATTTATAATATCTTGTGGATGTAGGCTCAGTTTTCAGTTTTGCAATGCATTTTTCATTTTTTATTTGGGTGATTACTATTAAAAAAGTTTGGTAGACGAAGCCATGATAAATTATTATGACAATTATTATGAAAATTTAAACTATTTTTACCTTTTTCCTTTATCTCATTTTCGTTTTTAATTTACATACCAGGAAACAAGCAAATAGAATATCATTCTTAGCCATGGGCGCCCATGTACAAAATTTTAGCGAGGGGCTCAGATATTTTCCCTATGGTTTAGCATGACAATTTCCCTATTAAAACATATTTCACTACAGATTAGAGATTTTAATGTTTGACATTTTTAACAACTTTTTTATTAATGGCTGCAGAAGAAATGTTTTTACATTTTTGCAAAGAAAAAATTACTAAAAGCAAGGAAGTTCTAATTTCAAAGGGGGGGCGGGGCTTGAGCCCCCACTAGCCCCTATATGGGCACCCATGTACTTAGCAGCTGCATGTTCTGTTTTGAGAATTTTTACATTATGAAGCGTTTATAAATTCCATGGCTGAAGATAAACAAATTTCACATCATGTGCTTTGGCTGTAATCGAACTAACCGTCTAGTCTAGTGCAATGCTGCCAAACCTATGCCTAGGTTTTGGGCAATTCAAATCAGGAAATTTTTATGGAAATTGAGCTTAAAATGGGAATAAAAAAAGAACAACACTAAAAATTTCAAAATATTTCGTGTACTGCACTGTGTACAATGATATGTTTCAGTTCCTCTTCTTAAATTTAGTGGTAAATAAGGGAAAGGACATATTTTGGCTTGCCACAAATTGAAGTATTAAATTTTTTGACGCAATTATTTTTTAAACTTTTAACTAATTTTAAAATTTAATTCAATTTCAATTTTCGTTTTTTTTCCTTTGTTTTTGTTTAATACATAATTTACAGAACATTTATCAGGTCCATACTCAGACCGCAATTTAGAGGGGTCAAAGGGGACAATTGCATCCCTAGCTTTGAGAAATTAATGAATTTACCTAATATTCACACTCGGCAACAAAAGTGACACAACTCAAAATTTTGATATAAATTTAGAAAATTTTTCTTGCCACAAAATTTGCAAAGTTAGCTTATATAACTGTTGCATGGTGACGTAAAAACAACATAACCAATAGTGACACATCATTAAAATTTCATAACTTAGTTGAAAATTTTTCAAACTTTAAGTAATGCATTATTAGTTTAGACAACGAAAACTAATCAGTAAAGATCACGTCACATTTTTTGTGGATGTTGTGATGGTTGAGATGATATCACTTAAAACTACTTTTGCTATTTGCGTAAGACTTTGTTTTTCTCCAATACTGTTTTTTTTTTTTTTTCCACTTCCGTTGCCGGAATGCAATACGTGGCTTGATTTTTGTGCCCCCTTTGACGCCCCCTAGAGAAAGGTGAAATGACGAGCCTGCCAATACTTTCTGCATTCTCGTTCGCTAAATTTTGAAAAATAATTTTTGAACTTTGCACAGTGTATAAAGTATCAATACACAATTAAAATGAAGAAGAAGGCTGTCTTCGTGATTATGGGATGATACTGAGAAAACACAAATATCGGTGACTGTGAAACTCGTTACCCATGCATTACTGTAAAAGCGCTCATTTTCGCGAGCTCGTCATAATAGGGAAAATCCAAGCCTCACGAAAATTTTAACTCTACATTATGACTAACTTTCAGTTATGTTCATATAAAATTCGCTAAATTTTCAGTTCGCGAAATCGCCGCTACTTTCTGTTTCGCGAAATTTTCAGCTCGCAAAATCACCGATATCTTCATTTTCGCGAAATTTTCAGTTCGTGAAATCACCAATATCTTCACTTTCGAGAAAATTACGGCTCGTGAGAAAAAAAGTGCCTTTACAGTATCCAATGGAGACTGCTAAAGTTCGTTATCCATCTGATTGCTTTCGACTCATTCTTCCGTTAATTCCTTTTACTTAGCTATGCAATTAGTATGCAATTTTGCGAGAATTAACTCTTAAACGTTTGCCTCAGTTACAGATCAGTGCTGCTGGCCAGCAACTCACACTAATTGCACCAATTGCGCATTCAGACTGTTACGCAACCTGATCTTGAATAAAAACGGAATAATCTTAGGACTTGACTAAGTGACTCAGTATGTCCTCTTGGTCATAAAACGTTCCCTCACAAGGCAAATCGTCCATAAAAAACAACCTAAATAAACAAAAGAAAGAAAAAAAAAACCATGTCGACACTCAGTGAATTATCGATAAAGTTGGAATTTGTGACACGTTTTTACATATTTGAAAAAGTTATTAAGTCTGGCAACTGAAGCGTGCTGAGTTGTTTTGTTTGCAGCTTTTAACGGTTTCTTAAAAACGCGTTCGGGCCTATTCTTTGTTCTCAACGCGAGAGGAAAGTTAATTCATCACTTCCTCAATATCTTCTCCCTTGAAGTTGCTTTTTTCTTCCGAAAAGAGGAAACATGCAAATTCCGACTTTCAGCATGGGGAAGCAACGTAATCAGTGTGCGCAAAACGGAGACGTTCTTAAGAGATTATTTGTAACAAACGCGTGAGCATCTAAAAGCAGTTTCCTCCAAGAGTTATGAGTTTTAGGAAAATTTGATTGCGCTTTCCGGGTGTTTTTTTGTAATTGGAAATTTTTAACAAAAGCATTAGTAAACATGAGCAAAGTAAGCGTTTGGAAATAATTTAGAAATGGTGCCACATTAGTAATTAAAGTTAAACAATTATGTAGAGCATGAAAAAATATATGGAAACAGCAGCTATATGAAAAAAGAACAATAATTACCAAAGTGAAAACAAATTTATGCAAAATGTTGGAGTTGTACTGTAATTATTTTACAGTCAAAAACGTAGAAAAAAAACAACAACAACTAATTATTTAAATTTAACTATCATGAAATTATGCAGACCCAAAGCAATTTGCACCGTATTCATTAGAAATAGAGCTTCATTAATAATTAGTGTTAAAAAATTGAATAGACTTGAAAATTTGTGTGTTTACTAGACATATGAATAAAATGATCATCGAAGAGAAAATGAATTTATGTAAGGTGTTCAAGTTGCAATTCTACCGTTTACAATCGAAAAAATTAAAGAAAAAACTGATTGGTAAAATTTGGTAAGAACGATATTATGCAGAACCAAAGCAATTTGCTCTGATTTCACTACAAATATTGTAACAGTAATAATCAATGCTAAAAAAATAAAATAGAGAGTGAAATAATTATAGTTTTACCAGTATGAAAAAAAAGTAAAACTTAATTTATGCGAAGTGTTTTAGTAGCTATTGTGTGCCATCTAGGATGGCAACTTGGGGTGCCCTTCTGCACTTTTCCAATTGTATCGTAATTTGGTTTGAAGTCCGACGTCCATAGTACACACATCCTATAAAGACCCGTTTATAGGGTAGGCAACCATTCACAGCATAACAGCACATTCATACAAAGAAAGAACATGCACAGGAGAAAAAAAGTACATCCATGCCCGAGCCGAGATTCGAACCCAGGACCTCCCCATCGCAGTCAGACTCCTCATTATACAGGGCGGGTGACACAAAAACTAATTATTAAAATTTAGTGAAACTGAGATTATGCGGACCAAACGCAATTTGCTCTGCATTAATTAGCAATAATTAATGTTAAAAAATGAAATAAAGCGTAATAAAACGTACATTCAACTGAAGTATGAAGAAAAAAAAAGTATTCAAACAGAAAAAAAACACTTATGAAATGTATTCCAGTTGTAGTGTATTTTTTACAGTTTAGAAGAAATGAAACAAAAACCGAAGCCGACATTATGCGAACCAAAAGTAATTTGATTTTTAATTTTGCTGTGATGTAAGTTATGTATTAATATTCTACAATAACACGATGGATGACGATTTCCGACAAATAGTAATGAAACTTCCAATAAAAAGTAAATACTAAACTTAAAGTTGCAACAGAAGCAGTTTTACAATGTAAAACTAAATCTTCGTCTCTTTATAGATTGTTTTATTCTTCTTTGCATCAATAAAAGTTAGTGTTTCAAAATAAAAGTTTTCATACAAAAAAAAATCTAACACTTATTGTGAAAGAAGGTGATATCAAAAAAAAAAAAAAATCCTTTCAATTTAGCCTCATGTTTGAGTGAGCTACATCTGTCAAGGTTTTTTAAAAAAATTTAACATTTAAACGTTACGTTTGTACTTGTGCACGAAGAAATAAAGGATATAAAAAAAACACCTAGTAATCATAATTACGACAAAACTACCTCCAATTCAAAATTTCGAAATTAAATAGTTTCAAAAATAACTGAAACAAAAAATCATTTACGCACTAGGTTTTTTCTCAAAGGCACTTAAAAGGCTACAGCGACATAAACGCCATATTAATTAATCTAGTCAATTTGTTTTATCACAAGCATTGCTTTGTGATTAAAACAGTAGTTAAAGATACAAAATCATAACAACAATTTTAAATTAAATGAAAAATTTACGCATCAGTAATCATTTCGATCAAAATTGCAATTGTTTGCGGCTCTTTTCTTTGATCTATCAAATAAGTTATCAGGTTTAGTTAATATCTCATTTGTTCACCCCAAACAAATTTAATTTTTAATATTCGGTGATGTATTAAAATTATTATTGTTAATCACTTTCCATCTTTAGTGAAACCTTTACGGAGATTGAACCAATTTGTTTCCTTATTTTTTGCCATATTTTATTTTTTTTACGTAAAATAATGCTGTAAAAGAACATATTTACTTAATTCCTTTTATCTTTGCTTTTCGATTGTTACGAGAATGTGGATTTTTTTAAAATTATATTTATTTAGTTATTTAGTTTTTTTTTTTTTTTTTTGGCAGAATAATGGAAAAAAAAAAATTTCGCAGACTGGGTTTTTTTTTCATAACAGTTCTTTGACTTATAAAGTTAAGTCTGTATATTGCGCTCATGTGACTCAAAATGTTAATAAAAACATTGCTGCTGGTTTTCTTTTCTTAACTTTTTAACTGTGGGTTTTTATATTTAGTCAAGATGAGTCAAAGTAGTGAAAGAATTAAAAGCAATTTCTAAACTTCTTAAAATGCCGTCTTCCATAAAAAAAATCTTGCTTTAAAATATGTCGCTTCGAACAGAAGCAACATTTTCATTGCTTTCTGACAGCATAGATGGATATTTATTTTTATACACAGTATTAAATATGCGATGCGACGAGGTCACCCTGGAAGCGACCGTCATAGTATATAGGGTCTTAAGAGAAATTATTGGCTGCGTTCATCTCATGCCACAATATATAAAAATCGTAGTTTGGTACATCTAGTTAACCGTCAGTAAACTTTTGCCTTTCTTTGCTCCCCAAAATTAAAACGGCACTGCTTTCATACACGTTCATATACAGAGAGTCCATGAAAGAAGAAAAAGAAATCAACGTTGTTTGAACGCGTTGAAGACAGGAGTGAATACGAAAGGGGAGGGGGGAGGGACTACGTCGCAGATTAGGCCCTTAAAATTTTAAGGGGGTGGTTTAAGAGGGTTTTTGATCTAATTTGGAAGGGGTGCTTGTTCGGGGAGGGAGCTCAGAAGAATTTGAGGGGGATACTGCGCCATCACCCTTGGGGGGATGGGCACACCTGTTGAAGAGCATTTTACCGCTATCGAACCCTTACTTTTCTTTACTTTACACCCAGAGACTCCAATTACGTCACGCGGTTAGGACATAAATGGTTTTATGAGTCTCTGAGGAGAGATTTATTTAAAAATTTTGAAGGTTTATAACAGAGTGCAATATATTTTTACAGCAATTTGGATGGTGGAAAGGTAATAGATAAAAGTTACATGGAGTCTATTGCACAATGATATTTGAATAAAAACTGAGTAATTAATGTTTCAAATTACAATCAGAAATATAATTAAAAAATACAATAAACCGCCATCGGAACTGCATGCTATAGCACTAAATACAGCAAAAATAAGCAGAACTCAGGGACTTTATGCGAGGGTCCAATTCCTATCTTTACTAATAATAAAACAGAAAGTCTCTCTGGATCTCTGTCTGTCAGGATCTCTGTGACGCGCATAGCGCCTAGACCGTTCGGCCGATTTTCATGAAATTTGGCACATAATTAGTTTGTAAGCATGGGGGTGTGCACTAGGGTGGTCACAAAAAGTCGATTTTCGAATTTCTTCCGCGGAGCCCACCTAAAACGGGCCAATGGACTAGAAAACATGATTCGCAAAGTTTCAGCTTAATTCGATAATATTAACACGTGCCGCAAAGAGGCTAAAGTTACGAAAAACAGCGATTTTTAACAAAAAATCGTAGTTTTTCCTCTTTAAAAACCAAAAACTTTCATCCTATGTACTTTGTTCTGGATCCATTTTATAGGAAATTTTATTCTCGTGATGAGATGTTTATCAGTTTTTTTAAAATAAAAGTTGCTGAATGGTACTTGGCATTATTCAGGTCAGGCCATGGAAGATATCATCAATAAGGAATTTTCATGCAAAGACCTAAAAGACTTACAGTATTCAAATACATTTATTTGCTCTTTGTTAATTTTAATTTATCCATTAAAAAGGCTTCATTTGGAGGTATTTTAAAAATTAAATGCAACAAATTGACGATTCAAAATAAAGGAACTAAGCTGTTTAGAAGAGAAAGCAAAGAGTTTAAACTACAAAAAAGAAAAAAAAAATCTAATGCATTTTATTGCTTACACTGTTGAATCACATACACTGAAAAGACATACATCATTATGTTATTACTTTTCATGAACAAGTTAAAGTGGTAATGGCTTCGGTATGGTAAATTTTGATGAATGTGAAAAAATGTGACTGCCTTCAGACACAACTTGTAATAGAAACTGTCGTTAGTTAGAAATTAGTTTTACATCTTTTCAGCTGTGACATTGACAACCCTTAAACTGTTTACTATCTTTTTAGTTTTAATATAACATTGGTTTCTACACTATATGCATCAAGATCAGTATTTAAAAACTTTGTATCGATTTCGAATCTCTTAAAAAAAAATAATGAATCTCTTAAATAGTGTGAGGAGAAATGAAAAAATCTATTTCTTTGTCCAATAAAGTAAGCTTCTTTCAGATTGAGCTGCGCTTTTGTATCCCTATCATCACAATCATCTTTATTATCTCCTACTTCGACTTTAATTTTGCACCCCCCCCCCCCTTTGTTCTGATTTTTTTTAAAGCATTATCAAAAAAGGAAAATGCAACCTTCTCTGAGTTCAGGACCATAGATGGCTAATTATTTTATGTAGTTCTGCGCCTACATCATCTTCATAAATACTCTAGTGCTGAACCAAGGATTACTAACTGTAGACCTTGGTTGGGGGCCACAGCTGGATCGCAGACAATAAACCATAAATTTCCATAAATATTGATGATAAACAACCAAACATCTTCAATACCTTTTATCTCTAAATCGATTAAGGGAAGCTGACCCAGGAAAAGATATATTTTTAAAGAGTATATGAGGCAGTGAGAAGCAAAGGGATGTAATTGACAGAATTAAAATTTTAGAGATAATCATTACAAATAATAAGCGAACTTCTACTCTGCTTAGAGGCATGAGACGGTACTAGTAGCTCTGGTAGGGGCTGTTATACAGCATGATTTAGAAAAAAAGTTCAATGAAAGCCTACCTAGGATCTGAACTCTAAACGCGTTTTATAAGAAACTTTAAAAAGTTCACTTACATCCCTTTGCTTCTCGTTACCTCATATGGCCTTAGTCATCCATCTGGTGCAATGAATAGCGCCAGGTACTCGAAAAGTAACATAGTTTAGAGAAAGACTCCCTAAATAAGTTAGGCAAAGTTGAATGCATTCCTTGTATTCGTCCCTAGGCTGCTACTGATATTATTTCTCAAAGAAAGCTTAAAATTTCCCACTACTGCGTATTTTGCTTTTAATCTTCTTTACTTGCTTTGGATAGTTTCTTATCTATACCATTCATTATGAAATTCTTGAAAAATATCTGGTTGAGGACTAGTGGACCTAGCTATTTTGCAAATCAAATCTTCTTTTAAACCAACTTCTAAGGTGTGGTAGACTTGCTAAATGCAAAAACTTTTTCTGTAACAATTGTACTCACAAAACGCAGTTTTGCACTGCAGAAGCCCTAATAAGTCCCCGTCTAAGAACTTAGACCACTTTCCTGGGAATCGTAGTTCTTCCTTTTTCTAGGGGGTCAAAAGCACTTACAAGACTGGGATTTTGAAGCTACTGCTTAGCTCTGACCACCGAGGAATAAAGCAACGTTCCGTATGTATGGCCTTTACAGCTAATTTCAAATGTTTTACACGCAGTTGTTTGTTTTAGCTTTGAGTTTTAGAGACATAACTATAGTACAGTGAAATCGTGTTACAATGAACTTCGAATTATCAGAAATTTTAGTTGTGAGGAGGTTTTAGTAGCAATGAAATTCAAGGAACGTAATGGAAATCAAATCAGGGCTGAAACTTTCTTTCGTTTAATATGATATTTCGTTGTATCGGTATTCGTTGTAACGGGGTTTCACTGTATACATTTCTGATAATACTGCTGTTTTTGCTCTGATTACTTAGCATCGTAAGGGGATTACAACCACTAAATAAAATAACTAATACAATTTATTTTTTTAATGATTTATTTTTTTTTACATGATTTTGAGGATATTAGCTACGACCTGATTTTGAAAATCCTGAATAATGTTCAATCAATTTTTAAAAGAATTTAAATGAAATTAGACTTAAAAAGAATAAAATTGACTTTAAAATGAGACCAAAACGATGTTTCTAGAATGAATAGTTTTGGTTTTACAGATGAAAAACTAAGATTTTTTGCTAAAAATTGCTATTTTTCGTAACTTAGCCTCTTTGCGGCACGGGTAATATCATCAAAATGACTTGAAACTTTGCAAATAACATTTATCAGTCTATTAGCACATTTTATAGGGGTGCCGCAAAAGATTAGTTGAAAAAAGTTTTTCCCCATGTACCTTGTGACCACCCTAGTGTGCACCTTGAAGCGATTTCTCGAAAATTCGATTTTGTTCTTTTCATATTCCAATTTTAAGAAAATTTTACCGAGCAAATTATCAAAACGTGAACCAGTAAATTACCAAATTATCATAACGTGGAACCATAACGTGGGCGAGCAAATGAAAGTAGCAAATTGGTGAGAAATTCTTGATCCAGTATTTGAATATACAGGCGAACCTAATGACCTTTCAATTTTATGCTACGGGCAAATCCGTGCGGGTACCACTAGTTTAAAATAATATGGTACACATTTTTTTCCATGTCTTTATTTTTTATTTCTTTAGTTTTACTTCTTCAAACATTTACTTTTTTAAAAATCTTTTTTTTTAACATATACTGGTAGAAATCTCCGAGGAACGGTTAGGTTTATCCGATACATCGGGCCGGTAGTTGAGAACGGCTGATATAATATTCTTCTCTTTAATACTCGGAACCAGGTGAAGTCGAATTGTTAAGGCAAACAATTCGAAGATCAAACAAAAATATAAATTAAGTATTTCAACGGAATTCAGTAATCTGATATTCACATTTTAATCAAAGTATTGAGAGCATTCCATGAAACTAATAACCGTAGCAAAAAAATATAATTTGAGATGGATACTGATCATCCTACATTGGAACTCTCAAAGAGGTTAAACTGGTTCTAGCCTCTAGACTTCAGTAAAATGATTGGTGGTGGCAGTACTTACGAAGACATACAAGGCTTCTAGAAGTTGCCCAATTCTAAGAAATAATTGATTGAAATCTAAAAAATTTGATCACTAGAAAAGTAAACAACCTTTTCGTTTTCCGTGCATATTGAGAGCCTTCAATAGATTACGTAAGAAGGAAGTATTTTTTGCCTGACTTCTATCTCAGTGCAATTGTGTCCTTCCTAGCGTTATATAAGAAAAGGTGTTACGTAAGTTTATTGACGATAAAATCAAAGTTGCACGTATGTGTATCACGTATGGATAACTTAATTTGACTGATCTGGGTGATATTTTATACAAAAACATGTTATGCAGTGCTTTTTTGATAAAACAAGAGTTCGACATTTTCTTTCTTTCTTTTTTTTTTTGCTTCAATTTTAACTAGAACTTTCAGGTAAATTCATTTAAAAGGCTGCAAAGTACTTCTTGAATTCCTTTCATTTTATAACATTTTCCCCAAAGTTTTCCCCAATATGAACAGGAGTTTTTTTTAATATTATTATAGTTTTCCTCTAAGGTATATGAGAACCTATAATATTGTCCCCTGCTTTCAATAAGTCAAAGATTGAAATAGCTGTAATGTTACTTTAAATTTGTGCTGAATATGCATTTCAAGTCGCTATAAATATTCATAACCTTTGAATATAGTTCGAGTTTTAAACGCGAATTTGTATAACTAATTTATGTAATTCTGTTGGAAGTATGATACAATCATGTATTATGTATTATAATATTTTCTTTTCTCTTCCTCACTTTCTATTTGTTTCATTTTTCTTTCTTTTTGAGAGTGTAGGTCACCAACTTTGAAATGTTTTATAAATTTTTCTAATCGATTTGCATTAACTAGTAAATAACTTACTTTCAGTTTTTTTTTTCTTTCTCGGGCGAAAATTAAAAAAATGTTAAGAAATTGTTCCAGTTAATTTACATTCTTTTTTCCTTTTTTCAATTTTAAATAAATAAGTTATTTATCCCTTTGTATTACATTGTTTGTAATGTTAATATTATTTATCATTATTATTAGTTTTACTTTGAAAAATCAAAAATCTTCATAATTAATTATTTGATTACTGCGAATTTAGTTCTAGCGTAAAACTTACTTTTCAGTTTATTATGCAGGAGTATGCAATAAAAAGTTCGATGTTTAGAAACATTAGTTTTTGGCTTGATATATCGACACCATCGACGTTTTAATTTTGAACATCAAAGTTTTGAAACATATGTCGCACCACTATGTCGTATGTTTACCTCCTCGAATATGGAAAACGCATTTTCTTGTAATAAACATCAAACGAGGAATCAATCAGTGTAATGAAAACAAATGTATTGGGGCAGTGGTTCCCAAAGTAGATGCCGCAGAGAAAGGATAAGGTTTCCGCGTAGTGTCAATGGTTTCATTTTATTATTATTTTTTTCCATTTTCAAGTTTATAACAGAGACAGACTAGGGTGCCGTGAAAAATTCCTACTCATCAAAGGGTGCCGCAAATCGGAGAGGTTAAGTAACCCCTAAATTAGGGTGTGCAGAATCAATGATTATTTTTATAGCATTCTCTGAACTCAAAAATGATATGATTCCTCACAGCTCGTGGTTTAAAATAATTCGGCTGAAATGCGAATTTTAATTTAGTTTATAGGAAAAAGATTTTTTTTTTTTTTGAGCAATCACATTGCTTATTGTTCTTATTTGACTGTTTTTGGCGTTCCTATGATTTTACTTCTCCCCCCCCCCCCCCCCGCCTCCCTCTGCAGCACAACCGTCGACCGGCCTCACGATGCTGCTCCTCTAGCGAAAACAGTCTCCAGGTTGCGTTCATGTCCCACACACATACATAAATACATACACACACACCTACATACATACACACGCACCTACACACATACACACACATACCGACACACTCATATGCCTGCACACAGACACCTACACACTCGCATACATACACTCCTATACACACACACATACACACCTATACATACACTCATACACTCATTAATACATGTGCATACATACCCACAACTCATGCCTGCACACAGACACAAACACACACGCCTATATACACACACACGCACACTCGTGATTGCGAAAAACATAATTTGAATTCCCAAGTGTCTAAATTCAAATTATTATTTAATTATTATTATTATTTAAATATTCTGTTAAGCGTTCTGTTACACAAGAGAAAGCAATGGTCCGTGCCCATATTCATTCAATAATAAAACATGGAAGCTCTAGTTAGTTTAAATTATCTATCTAGTATCTCAGTTGCATATCAATTGTAATCAGCGTTTAAGCGCAGTATCAAAAGGATAATAACAGTAAAAGATGCCGACTTAACGACAATCGTCGCATTAGAGTCGACAAATCTAAGTTGACAACAAAGCATTTCACTATCCGAGAAGCCATGCATGTAATTACTGCAGCTTCTTTGCAAATTTCTAATCGTTTCCTGCTTGTGCCTCTATTTTTGCAGCAAAATAAGTGCAATTCGAAGTACAGACATGAGTTACGGAATTGGAGCAATCATAGATTAACACAAGAAATGTCGGTGGCGGCAGATTTAAGAAGCGAACATAAAACTAAGGTAATAAGGAAAGTGGTTCGATTGAATGTGTTACTTCCAAAACTTTGACTCAAAATGCAAATAAAAGAACTTTCGCTTTAAAATTCAGTTTAGAGAGTTGTTTTCTACCTGTGTAGAAAAATTGCTTCACTTATTTCTTTTCTGTAATGTTGCTAATAAAACTGCTGAAGTTAGGGAAATGTTTTGTTGATTGTTGAACGTTTTAACCTAATTTTAAGAGAGATAAACATTTCCGTCATGCTTAAATTACTGCAAATTGGATTACAGGACGACACCAAATTAAGTAAATGAAAAGCGATTTTTATAAAATTTTTAAGTAGAAACTAGAATCCAAATTGATTTTCATTGCATAACTTTTCGGTCAACGATATATTATTGAATATCTACCATTAAGACAGTTTATATTAATGCAAAATAGACCAATTTAGGGCATGAAGAAATTGTAAAGTTAGGAATTTTTAGTTTTTATTTTTCCTTAAGAATTCTATTCTCATATTTCTATGTAATTTGTTTCATCCTTGATACTTGAAAGCTGAAATAAAGTAAATTTTGTATTACGTAACGTAATAATTAGTTAACTGTTTGAGTTCAAACTTGCTCCTGTTATCAGTACACTGTAAAAAATCTCGGAAAACTCTCTGAATATATAAAAAAGTTTTCCGTAATACACAGATTCGTACGCCCTCCGCAGTTTTCTGCTATAATCAAAACCGTTTCCCGTATAGCAAGAAAGTAAGAGTCGAACGCATGCGCAGCTCACAATTTTATAGTCCAGCAGCAAATCTAAACTGAAACTTTCGAAAGCACGCAATGAAAACAAGTGCTGACTCATGTATGCGAAGTAACACTCATCAAGGGGATTAGTAGAAGTTTTGTTCCTCACATGAATTCACTGAAGATAATTCTAAAGTCTTATATTTTCTTGCATATGTATCGTCATAAGATTGAATTTGAAGCTCTGTCACTTATTTTTAAGTACGAAGTGCAAATTCTCGACGCATGCTCGCGGAAGGAATACAAACTGAAATTGAAAACCAAATAACTACCGAGAGGACGCCATGTAAATTCATTGCGTCGCATAACTTGTGTAGGTAATTTACTTTTTTCTTGGATACTTTTCTTCTTTCTACCAAATGGGTAATTTTTGTTGGCAGAATTTTATTCTGTCATAAAAATCACCTTTTTGGTGACCAAAGCCTGCAAAAGACCACCACCGACGAATAGGTAAGTCGCTTTGCAACTCTATTACTTTAAAGAGATTTAGTTCATATAAATCTCGTTAAAAAAAAACTATTTTCTTCAGTATTATTTTTTCGTTGTGAACTATTGCAATTTGAAAATATTTTACATTACATAGAACACATATTTAAAGTGCAAGTGTGTCTAGTTTTATTCTGTAAAATTTATGAATTGAAGATTATAAAAAAATTTAAATATGTGTTATTGTGTACTTTGTTTTTATGTGTCAATCTCAGTTAATATTTGGCTATGTATCAAGCATTATGAATTAAATGTTATAATATGCAAATTGTCAGGTTTGATAGTTCGTCTTTAAGGTTGCATGATTTCATTCTCTTGTAAACAGTGTAGCTAGATTGTATGAAGTAAAAAAAAAAACTATCTCTTGTAATTAGGAACATAGTGCTTCAGTATTATCTAAATGACGATATCTCTTTAAATATTTGCATTGGCGAAACGCTTTAAATTAGTTAAATGTGTATTAATTTATTTAACAAATAGATACATATATGTATTTAAAAGTGTCTTCATTTTTTTCGTTTTACGAGCCTCAATTTTACCAAAAGCAAAAAAAAAAAAAAAAAAAAAGACTTAATAAAATAATTTTGTATTTTTACACCATATTAAAGTATTTGACTTATAATTTATATGATACTTTGATTTATAATGTATGTGATACTTTGATTTATAATGTATATGATGTTGCTTTTTCAAGGGGGGGTGGGCGCTTCATAGCATTTTATGGGTGCACCATCACTTTTATGGTGGGTGAGGGGTTATTCTCGTATATATGAAATGGAATAATCATGTAATAGAGTTCAATGTTTTAATAAATAAAATATATAATGCATTTTGCGCACACTGTAAAAATAAAATCAGTAACCTATTTTGAATAAGTATTTATATTTGTGATGAGCTGGAAAAGGGCAAGAACAGAAGAATCAACCCGAATGGTTCCAGCAGGGGGACTTGGTGTCATATTTAAATTCATCAATTTCTCTGTTGGTACTTTTCGGTACACTTTGTTCGTCAGAGAAATTGACTTGAGGTGAACGAATTCCGGAACGCGAAGGGTAGGTAAGTCCTGTCAAATTTTATCCGAAGATAAAAGCTATCAAGTTTGATACAAGATATGTTTTTAAGTTCTGCATTAAAAATACAATATGTTGATAGTTTTGTCTTGAAAATATTGAGAGAAAAACTGAAGTTTAAGATTGTTTAACAAACAATCCCCACTTTTCAGAAGGTACCCCCCCCCACTCCAATTCCCCGACGATTTTGTGATTAGGAATGAAACTACTAGATTATTTCATAATTTTTCAAAAATTTATAACTGTGCATATGTTATGCTGTTAACCATGCTATTTGTCATTAGAAATTCCAAAAAAAAAAAAAAAAAAAAAATCCACGAATAATTCTAAAATTGCTTGTATTATTGCTCTTAGATATGAAAGAATTGAAACTGATATGGTATGCAATACTATAATAAAGAATTATGTTTTAGAAAAAATCACGGAAAAAGGATTCCGAAATTCTCGGAAACGTTTTTGAAAATTGTTTGGAGAATTCCGAAATACTCGGAAACGTTTTCGAAACTTTCATGAACCACAGCTGCACAGAATACTCATAAACATTTCTGGAAATTACGGAAAGAGGATTCCGAAATACTCAGAAACGTTTCTGAAAATTACAGAAAGAGGATTCCGAAATACTCAGACACGTTTCTGGACATTACAGAAAGAGGATTCCGAAATACTCAGACACGTTTCTGGACATTACAGAAAGAGGATTCCGAAATACTCAGAAACGTTTTTGAAACTTTCATGAACCACAGCTGCACGATATACTCAGAAACGTTTCCGGATTTTTTTTACAGTGTAGGTACATAGCCCAAAGAAGTTAGATGTTCGTTAATTAGCGTAGGTTCGTTATTTTCATTTCTGCTTAGAAATAAAAAATCTGATATTATTTTTCTTGTACCTTTATAAGTCAGCTTCAATAGTAGAGAGCTGAAAAGAATGGGACAGCTCTATTTGTACCAAATAAAATGACTGAAATTATTTCTACTATTTTTAGTAGGTAAAGTAGATGTATACCTACTCTTGTCTCAATTTAATTGGTAAGCCAGTACAGTTAGAGCTAAAATCAGAAAAACTTATTTTATATCTCAGAAGTAAGTACAATTTTTTTATTTTTAATAAAATAAAAAATATTGCAAATGCATAATGAACTGAAATACATGGTGATTTATATTTATATTTCAAAGCCATGGAAAGCTTAATGGGTTAAAAACTTAAAATATGAAGTTTTGTGTTTCTTCTATTGCGTCAGGAGGTTTTCGTTTGAGCTAAATTATACTCATCAAAAAAAAAAAAAAATAAATAAATAAATAAATAAATAAATAAAATAAATAAATAAATCAATTACACATAAGAAAATGTTTCTTAACTTTTCCATGATTTTAAGCGTATTTATACTTTGATTTCTTTTGATTATCCAATTACAAAAGTTAAAAAGGAACCACATTCTTCAAGCCCACCAGTATGTGAAAAAAAAAGAAAAAAAAACAATTTCTATCCCAATACGCCTTTTACGTAACCGTCCTACAGTATAAAGAAAGGGCGAATCAGCACGAATTATGTGATGATGTAAATCCAGATTAACTGTAGCGATTAGCCTTAAAAGCTTTAGCATTAAACGTTCGATAAGGAAACATAAATGGCCCAATACGTAGCTTATTAAGAACATTGAGAATGCAAGTTACTCATTTAAACTTTCTTCACGTACATCGTAAAGAATTAACTTAATTATTCAAATAAAAACGGGGGTTACATTTGGGGCATAAATTTTCCCCGAAATTTGACGATGTTTGACACACGCGGGCTGTTGGTTTAATTTGTTTCCGTAAAAACATGTTACGAAATCAGTTGTAAGACAATAGTTTTGTTATTGAAATAATATTTGAAGCCATTTTGTTCAGAAAACATATTTGGAATATTAGTTCTAAATTTTATGCATTCTGTAACGTGAATTGACGCACCAAGAAAGTGTTGTCACAGTAAATCGAATTTTTTCACGCGTGATGGCAACTTTGGTATTAGAAAGTGACAGCGAAATGAAAGCGAAATAATTATGTATTGCTGAAAAAACCATAAAAGAATGGAGCTTTTATTACCCTATTGAGTCACCTCAAGCATGAATGTACCAGGTGATGCAGTCGAGCTTTGAGGCGCAGCAGTCTTGTACTACTTCCTACGTCATCTCGTACTACGCTTACTGTATACATGGCACTAATTCGGACAAATTCATAGGCTGTCCAATTTACCTACTCAAGTGATACCAGAAATGCTCGATTTGTGACAAATCATGATACCTCGTAGGCCAGAGAAGTTTTTAATGTGGAAGAGGAAGTCCCCTGAGACCCTTGTTGTGTTTGACGGAGCATTGTCCTGTTAAAAAATGGCTCTTGAGAGTCTATATCCTTGAGTGCCATGTGACTGCAGCATTACGGCTGTCATAGTGCTGTCAATCAATATTAGAGTTAACCATGTTTCGTATACTATAGTACCCCATAACGCCGTTCCAACTCTGAATGCTGTGCGCCACTGAAAGGCAAAGGCTTTAGCAGGGCATTCACATCGTCGCCTCCACTTGCAGTGACGAGTTCGACATTATTTGACTGCAACCAGATCGTCTTTAAAGATGATTCCAAATCGGATTTGGTCAATGATGACCTCTTTGTTCTCTTATGGAGGACTCGTTGTGAATTCCCAAACAGTATCTTTGTTTTTCAGCGACACACCGCAACCGCAGCTGGGGTGATGTTACGATGCTATCATAAACGAAACATGATCACCTCTAATATTGATCCACAACACCATGACATTTTTTTTACTTTGTACGCCATCGTCCCCGTACCTGCTACTGTTTGTGGTTTAACCAGTTGGATGGGACCCTGAAGACAGCTCTGATTTTTTGATCCAGACCAGGAGCCGAGCAATCCTTAGTGCAGCACCCCCAGAGGTATCGTTTCACTTGGGGGACTTTGTAACCACGCGCATATTTAACATCCCCCAGTCACCATTAATGAAGAAGGTGGATCTTCGACCGGCTAGGATCGAACCTGGGACCCTCCGTTCACAAGACGGATGCCTTACGAATCAGGCCACTACTGCCCACAACACCATGACCTCACTCTCCGATAGGTCCCTGTTCCTATCACCGAAGTGTATGTAAGGAATCTTCGACAGCACCATGACATCACTCTCTGAGGGGTTCTTCTTCTGTCAGCATAACGCCATATTAGTGTAATGCCCAGTTACATATGTTGGCACTCACGACTGGCATCCCAAAATATACTTTGCAACAGAACAATGCTCGGGCATATACAGAAAGGGTGTTAGGAAACTTCCTTTTCACATCACCTTTTCTGACACGTGCGATGTCCTGATTTGCCACAAATCGAGCATATATGGGATCATTTGAGATGGTAAGTTGGACTGTCGTTACTGGACGCTTACAGTAGCTGTGGTACGGTATGAGGTAGGACATAGTAAGAAACTGCTATGCCCCAATGCTCGACTGTATTGCCTCGTACATTCACGCTAGAGGGAACACTTCAGGTTTACTACCCTGTGACTCAACAGGGTAGTAAACGTTTCATTCATTTGGGATTTTCCCAGTAGTAAATGATCATTTTACCTTCATTTTAAAATCACCATCATATATCAATGTTACCCTCCGTTTCATTAAAAAATAATGACGAGCTCTAATTTTGATTGGAAATCCAAAATTTTCTAAATTAAGATGACCTTTATTTTCCATCTTATTGCTCTTTCTGCGTTTCGTTATTCAGATCACAACTCTTTGATTTGCAGGATGCTTTTGTTTTCTGCGTGGAACGAAACACGAAAAACGATTATTCCTATGTGAAGAAAAAAAAAAACTAAATTCTTGTGCAGAGAAAAAACTTTCTTGAATGTCTTTTCATCCAAAAGCTCACCTCAATTGCTATTGCAACTTAGAACGTCTATCGCTGAGTTGTTTACCACTTATTTCAGCGGAGTAGTAGACTTTATTTCTTGTGTATAAGAACGTTAAAAAAAATGTAATGTGAGTTGATAGATTACTTTTTTAACATATATGAAGAAAAAAAGAGCTGTTTGCTTCAGGTAACCAATTCAGGGCCGTAATCAGGCTTTTGTTTCGGGAAGAGTTTTACCAAACATATTTTAATTTGATTTTTTTCATATATTCTATTGATATTTATTATAAGTAATTCAAAACAAATATCAAAAGGGACGTATACATGTAATGAAGAAAAAAATCTGGTGTGAACACTATAATATACTACATAACTTCTTCGCATCCCTATTAAATAATCATTCCCTTTTTAATAACTCAAAAGAATAGATACGTGTACTCATATACGCGCATTCGAAGTAAAACTTCTGAAATATTATGATGCTTTTACTGGTTTAAAAAAAAAAGTTGATATGTTAGACGTAGATTTTGGCTTTTGCAAATCTAAAGAATTTCACGTTTTTGTTAATGTTAAGTTCTCAAAATGTTAAGGAAACCCTGTATGGTTTTTTAAGAAATGATGTTAGCAATAACAACAAATAAATTATAACCATTTTTCAAGAATAATCTCATTTTTCAAATGAAATTGAAAAAAAAAATGTCGCAATAATAAATCAAACAGTAAAATAATAATTATTTCAACGAAAGGAAGTATGCTAAAACTTATTTTTTGAAATGGTTTTGAAAAACTTCGGAATATGTTTGAACCATAAAAACCCACCCCTTAAATACGGCCCTGAGTTCGTGTTGATTTTTGGAAACTGCACATTTTGTAGAAAAGGTTTTCTGACAATGTACAGATGTAATTTTAAAATATAGATTTGACATTTTGCGATTCAACATAATTATTTCATTTAAATGCGCAAAACAGTATCTTGTTTAAGAATAGAATGCTTGTTGTTTTTTGAAAAATGCGCGATTTGTAGATCATTTTTCTATTTAATACTTAAACCTGCACCATTTTTGATCACAATATAAATTTTAAGTATATGATAACACAAAATTTCTATTAAAATTCTTAATACAGGCAAATAAACATGTTTAGATTTGTAAAATAGTCAATTGTCCAACGGATTGAAGCACAAAACATGCAAATTATTGCAGACACATGTTTCGGTGTTACAAGAACACTTTTTTCAATTCAAAGAAGTGTGAGCTTCTGGATGAAAATGTGTTCCTTGTAACACCGAAACAAGTGTCTACAATAACTTGCATGTTTTGTGCTTCAATACGTTGGATAATTGATTATTTTACTTTTCAGCAGAAAGGTGTTTATTCGATATTTATGTTTAGATTTGGTTTCAAATTTTCAGTCTTTACTCATTTATGGAAATTGAACTCATCATAACTTTAAAATGCTGCATGTTTTAGAATTTTTTCAGGCATTCGAGGTAAGCAAGCTAAATTTAACATGAAGCAGCTATTTAACTCAATGTTATTATACAAAGATTAAATTTTGTCACACAGTGTAATTAATTTGCAAATTTGATTTTCAAAGAGCATAAATTGTAATCAGTAAGTACGTAGATTACTTAGCGTTGCAGAGTGCTTTGAAAGAAAAAATATATAATGGGAAGTAAAAAAATACAGTAAAACTTTTTAAAATAAAATTAATAAAAAAATGAAGAAAAGGGATGAAGAAGAGAAATAAGCATCAACTAATTTATTAAAGTTTAAAAAAAAAGAAAAAGTAAAATGTGATGTACTATTTTGATTTTAACTTTAACACGTATACTTGAAATTATGAAATTATACATCTAACGTGCTTTGATACACATTTCTATGAGATTCAAATTCTTATCTTTTTCAGTAACACCGAATACTGCATCATATACTATATCACTCCATTTTCAAGACCTGATTGCACAAATGGACACTGATTTCTTCAACTACCATTATTTGCTCACCAGAAAACCAGATCGAGTGCAGTTTTGACATTGGACTCAAGCTTCGCTCATATTGTGGACATATTAAACTACTAGTGTGTACATATGCTCAGCTTCATTATTAAATACTTCGCCATCAGATCAGTTACGGCTCTCTAACTGACTGAGCCACAAAAGCAGGCGAAATTCAGCCTTTGGATGCTGTAGCTGTGCAAAAAATGCAGGAAATTAAACTTTCTACGAACGTTTATGTCTTTTTTCCTGGCAGTGTATAAAAATTTACAGGGGTTATTAAAGTATTAGATGAGTCATGGTCGAAAAAAGGCTGTAAAGCACCAAGGGCGGATACAGAAAATGTTCAAGGAGGGGGCGATTGTTTTTACTGTTCACTCTTTGGAACTTCAATCTCTTAAAACTTTCGAAGGAGTGTACTGAACACCATCGCTTATTCTTATGTAAACAAAGGTGTCCTATAGTTGTGTTTCTTTCAAAACATATCCAGGGTGAGCCTTTGAACCTATCCCTAATTATCATCTAAGATCGTCTAAAATTGAGATTTTCAAACTTTAATTTTAAGAAAAATCCTATTGAAAGTTCTAGTCCCCATCTCCAGAGTAATAAGAGATGGGCTACGATTGCGTTTTCAAAACTTCAATTCCGAAATAGCTCCCTTTCTTCTAACACCATCGAAGATTATGTAAAATTGCATTTTTGGAACTTTAATATCGAAAATATACTTGAAGAAAGTACTAGTTTCTCGGCTCAAGGAGCGGGCGATCGCCCCCATCGCCCCTCCCTGGTATCCGCTTTTGTAAAGCACTGATATAGGTAAAGAGAAAGTGTTCAATAAAATGAAATACGTTACATAATTTTGCTGAAGGAAAATAAAAAACTTTAAAGTACATGCTTAATATATCATGAACCTGTTCAACTAACTATAGCAGTAAGAAAAACATTATGAATGCAAAAATTCAGACCCGTGTTTCGGAATTTTAGGGAAACCCATTCCAAATGCAGAAATGTGAGCTTTTTGATGTAAAGTCATCCGAAATGAAGATCTCTTGTTGAATGACTTTACATTCGTACGATCACATTTTTCTATTTTGCATTGGAAAAAGGGTTTCTTGAGACTCCAAAACTCGTATCTGCAATTAGTTGCTAATTGTAAATTTCGAACTTTATTTCTCTTACTGTTACGTTGTAGCACAAACGTATTTATTTCTTGTTTTACCATAATTTGAGCACAGTTAGAAAATATTACAAAATCATATTGAATGTTACAATTGGTTGATTATTTTTACGTTAGACATTTTAAACTTTGTTTACTGTGTTCTTCAGTTTTAAATTTTACGAAACGATTTTCAATAGCATTTTATTAAATAACAGAAAAAAAGGGCGAGGGAGAATACAGGGTTGAACATCAGAGTCTCCACTATAATCTACGTCAGGAGACTGATGACTCATGCCGAGGGTTTTTGCTGATACTTTCCGGCACCCCCTTATCTAGATGGCCTTGATCGGGCCCTGCCCACAATCGTTCAGGTTACTTCGGTGCCAACTCTCGTCGAATGTTAACCAGACATTTAGAGCATGTCCTCTTTTTGTCAGCTAGCAATATGCTGGCTGCAGTTTCCACGCTGTCCAAACACTGCTCCGAGGGATTCCTTCCTTAACAACTCCTTCGGGTGACAAGCGCAGCGAGCACTGCCCCTCAAAAGTACAACAGATCTAAAGAAGATATACCTGTAGATTATCATAACCTACTTGAGGTGTTGCCACTGAAGATGTACGGTTTTATCGAAGGATTGAAGTAGGTGTCATTGAAATGGACGGTCGCGGTGAAATTTCTTCGTTGCTTCTGAGCATGAGATCACTATAAATATAGAGACTATGGCTCAGATATATTTTTTTTCACTCTAGGGTCCCCGAACCGACCACTTTTAGTGGCTTATCCAGTTGGATGGAACCCTGAAGACAACTCTGATCAAAAAATCAGGGTCCCATCCAACTGGTCGTGAAACTGGGCACCGAAATTTTGGGAGCACCGAAACAGGGTAATTTTTTTACTTTCGTCCAATTTTTGAACACTATTTCTGCAAAATGTGCATATTTTCTTCTGAGTGGTACACCAAGTTTTACAGAATCTCTCCAACCCTTTATATTGATCGGGACCTAACAGTAAGTGTCATAAAAGGTTATGTCTGCCCCCAAAATACATGTACTTTAAGTGCTCTAGGCAATTTTTACTCAGCTGGCATGTTTGTCCAAATAATTCCGGTCTATTTCAACCCGTTTAGTTTACCTGTTTATTGTGAGAGATGTATATGCACCACTCAAATTTGTAATTTGAAATTCATTTTCTTTATTTACAAATTATTACACTACTAAACGTAATAAAATGATAGTATTCATAGCTTTGCTTCTATTAAATCTTAAGTTATCATTGCAGGCATTTTATCTTCTTTACCTCGCATAACAAAAGCTTAGGCGTCTTTTGCTTTTTTTTTTTTTTCAGAGCAGAAACAATCAGATTTTCGATTGAATGCTATGCGACACCAAATGTTTGCAAATTTATGATACAAAACATGATTTTATAAACAAATGTTGCAAATATAAATTCGTGAAAAATGATGGGGCACTTCAAAAACGCATATGCGCACCTTGCACAAATTCAGTATTTGTTTCTGATGTTTTATAAGTAATAACTTGTCATCACTTTTATCGTCATGATTTAATTTTATGGCTCGTTGGCTAATAATTTCTAACATTTTGTCGTTACTTTCATTTTAGCAACCGAAACCATATATTCCAATGGAAATTTTCAATCCTGGCAACACCTTGAAAGGAAAAGTAGATATAGCGCTTTTTTTTCGACTTGACTTGAGCCTTTATCAAGGCTAATCAAGTGATTATACCAAAGAATATAGATAAAGGAGAAGAACTTCCACTTCGAGACCGATTTGTAAGCTCCGCAGAGAAAATAAAATACTAACGAAAACATGTTTTGGGACAAAAGCCGACATTTAGGAACAAATTCGTCGCCAACGGTGAGCTGACTTGGCGGAGGGTTGCCATTTCCTCGCATGGTCGGGGAGACACACCCCCCATGGAGATTCTAAAGCCTTTTGTATCTGAAGAATTGAAGAGTTCCAGATGTTCAATCGTTCTTCTCTTTTAACTAATGTACTCATTTGCTACTGTTGAAAAACCGCAACTGATACCGCGATTTTTCTCTTTGAGTGGGCCTGGAAGAAGTGTCATCGCACCGTTCGACCCCTGAGCGTTGTGCGAACTGATGCATCTACTAATCAAAATGAATTCGCCCTAAATTTCCCCGAAGAAACATTATTATTTATTTCCACTTTTGCTGATTTATACCATTGAGGTTGTAAAAACAAAATAACCTTTTTGGTCTGCTACGGGAGTTGTTTTAGGGGAATATTCTTCTTTTTTTTAATTTAAAGAAATGGTTTAAACGAAGAAATGAATTTAAAAGTAGTTAATATTTTTTTTGCTTAATTTTACCCCTTTGACAGGAACACCAAGTGTCCCAGCATCTACTTTACAGCACAAAAAAAATGTTGTATTTTCGGTGCCCAGAGTTTGAGGACTGATTTTAGGTAAATTTGGGGCTCTGAATCAAAATATGAAATTAGTTTTTCTCTAGCAGCTCTAGTTTTCAGATAATTTCAGCTGCTTCACCCAAATTATGCAGTTTTAACTCCATTTTATGCATTTCTAAATCAAAGTGTAGGCTTCTGAAACAAGGACTGCCTCCAGCATATTTGCTCTGCTATAATCAGTTTGCAGTCTAGTTACATTCAGAAAAACTCACTACATGGAGTAAATATCTAGCAAGTTTAGTAACAAGGCTTCAACGAATTACGGTCAAATTGTAAGTTCTTGCAATGCATATATTCGCTTTGCGTGATGTGTGACGAATTGGATCTTTGTATGTAATATTTTCAGGGTCCGACTAATGTAGACCATAAACAAACTTTTTTGGGGGTCTTCTACAGTCAAACCTTATAAACAAAAGCATTAATAAAGAATCAGGGGTGGTAGTTTCAGGGGTGTTCAGGTGTTAAATCACTTATTCAAAGCAACCCACACTTGTACACATGAAAAACTGTAGATAAATTCAGGAGAGTACCTTAATTTTCTTAAATAGAAACTACAGCAATTTTAGTATTTTTGGGGCTCTTAAAAATTGGGGACACATGGCCAACAGCCTAATTGGTCTGGTTGGTAATTTAGCTCTGATTCTTTTGTATAATACACTATGAATAAAACTTCGAATCAAGATATTTTAGTATTTTAACCATGGAATATTTTCTTGTTCATTTCTGCTGTTTTTTCATTTTGCAATTCCATTGTCGTAGAATGAAAATATGGTTGACTGCCCCACGGACTATCTGTTTTAGGAATTGCGCAGAAAGTGTTAGATATCGTAAAAGTAGCCTAAACCATAAATTGAACAAACAATATGAATCAAATTTTATTTTGGCGTCTAGGTCCTTAGTATCTGCAAATATACCTTGACCGTGCAACCTCTAAGAGCAGCCACCCCTTCGTTCCGCAAAATTTCGGCCGTTCAAAATGGTTGGCCGCTTTTTTAAAGGGTTTTTGTTACAGTTGCAATGTTATTCTATATTACGCAATATAAGTTAGTCTAATACATAGAATGAAATTTGAGACTGTTCTAAAATGGAAATAGTATATTATTTAATTATTGCTTACATTTTTTCGAAGAAAGGATACAATTTGGGACTTGAGTTTTCAATCTTCTCCTACAATTGTTCACAAAATCGAAGTCAAAATGTTGCTTGTTGCAGTTCAAATGTTTTTCAGTTCAAAATGACAAAAAAAAAAAAATGCTCTAACCAATTTATTTGTCATTGCATCTGAGCAGATTTCTAGTGAAATATAGTGTGTAATTAATTTGTTGACCTGACAACAATAAGAAATGTAATGATAGGGAAGCAAACTAATGAACTAATCATGTAAATATTCTTATTTTATGTAATCAAGTGTTTCAGTGTATTATGAATTTTATTGACTCAAATTTTTAATGCAATCTTTATTTTTGATGCAAACAATACAATTGGGAAAATGAGCATACATACCAAACTGATTGAAGTCAAGATAAATTTAATATAAAAGGAAATAACTAATGAAATTGCCTATTGATCATTAGAATATTAGCTCTATATAGGCTGTAGTACGTAGCATAAAAAACATTGTATTATGAAAAACATTCAATGATTTCAACAGAAATGAATTGAATTTGTGGGATCAAAGCTATTTTTAAATTAGACATCTTTCATTACTTTTCATCATTGAAAGACTATCACTCATTATCATGTTACCAACCTTTGTTAAAATTGTTTTTTTTTTTTTTTTTTTTTGCACAATCTAAAACATTTTCACTTTTATTAGAACCTGTTGAATTTGTCAAAGTGAAGTTTCAGTAAGAGTTCTCTCGAGTACATTTCTGGACGAAAATAGTTTTAAACATGAGTTCTTAATTGTTTCCATCCAGGTATAACTATTTTGAATAGTTTCATACGGCGAAATGGATCAAGCTTATTCTCTTCCTACTTAATCATGGAAAATTATCGAACTTTATCGAATATCGGAGTAACTTGCACGCTTAATAAGGGGACCCACTAATGATTTTTGGAAAAATGCTGAATTATCCTAGCCGCTGATACTTTTTAGGAAACTCTGTAAAGATACATTTACCGCTGGCTTCCCGCCTTCCCCATCTCTCCTCTTATTAGTTCTCTCTTCTCTTCCTTTCCTCCAAAAACACCAATCACTACCCCATCACCCCCAGAGGCACGGAAGAAAAAGCTATGTCCGTAAGGTTAGTCCCCCCCCCCCCCGGAGATCATCAGTGAAATTGTTAATGAGGTCTAAGGATATCAATGGTGCAATACTATAATAAGGTTTAAGGCGAGCTGAACGATGGTTTTTCTTGATCGTAGGAGGTCTGTGATGAATTTCCCTACTGAATGGAAAACTGGTACTCTGCCCCGCTTAAACGAACACCGTGAGTTCCAAGAAATATTATTCGATTAAGCGGGGAAATTTTATTTATTTTTCCTGATTGACAACGTTTGTCTTAAAACGTTGTAATAAATCAATTTCTAAGTAATAGAAGTAACATGTTTTTTATTAAAAAGCGTTTTAAATAAGCTAAGTAAATAAAAGTACGTATGAAAATTATATGTCACTTACAACTGTGGGTAGTGAATCTTTGTTTCGACACCTTTTTTCAGTTAATATTTTTTGGAGACACTCCATAATAGTGAATTCCTTGCTCAAGGTATTTTGAGAACACCTTTCTAACTTCAATTACCGTGTTTTACGCAATTAATATCTATCAATTTCTTATCTTCTGCAATGTTTATATTTCGTTGTGTTTTTTAATTTAATTATCAACTGTCTGTTGGTAATGGCAACGATAAAAGAAAATAAATAGAATAGTGGATATGCTTTGATAGATTATGAATGTTTTTTCCCGCCGGTTGTTTGCCGAAAAATACAATTTTTAATTTTTGCGTCAGTAATTGCTCTTAATTAATTTTTAATGTATTCAAAAATTTTCTCAGCTAAAACATATGCGAAAGCTGATCACTATTATTCGATTAACCGGGGAAATTGTTCGATTAAGCGGAATCCCTAACATTCCGAAATATCTAACATTGGGAAATATTCGGTTCCTGGAGATTTTATTCGTATAAGCGGGGTTTTCGTTACAAGATTAAGCGGGGCTGACAACATTGTGTTTCCATTGCAAACCAAGTGCGCAGAACAAAAATTGACTTATTTTGTAAACAACACTGTAAAAACGATTCAGAAACGTTCCTGGAAAATAATAGGCAGCTGATGTGCCCAATTTCTGCCAGTAACATATCTCGCAAAAACCAGGAACGTTTTCCATTAAAATTCAGTAACCTTCCTGAAAAATCCAGAAATCTTCCCATTTAAAGTCAGTCGTGTACCCAGAACTTAAGAGTAATCTTAGGTAGTGATAATATAACAGCTTGGCACCTTCCTGATCAATCAAGACAGTTTGCAAAAGCAGTATTGCAAAAATGGCCGAAGCTAAGCCAGAATTGCAGGTAGTAAGCATCTCGCTTGATTGCAATTCTTGCAAAGCTACGTAGTCCATACTTATTTGCTCCCTTTGGGAGCTCAATCAGCATGGACGAGCCGTACGCAAATGAAAGCCGATACACCTTATAAATACTCTTAGTTAATTTTTAAACTGGGAGTTAAAAATATTTTTTACAACAGAGAGATGTCTGCATTTGGACAACTTGTAGCAATTCAGGAAACTTTTTGACAAGGATACTTGGTTTTTCCAGGAACTGGATAAAAACCATTGAAATCCCGAAACGTTACACTTAAACACTCAGGAACGTTTCGGAATTTTTTTACAGTGAAAACAAATAACAGAATTTTTTAAAAAATACCAAGAACTTTTCATAATGAACTCAAAAGTACAAAATAATTTTTCTGAGTTACAAAGGACAATTTAAGAATTCCTGTAGTTTTCGAAAATGATACCACAAACGGAGAAAAGTGCGACTCACGTCATGAAGAGGATTTATTATTATCTAGCTTTCAATCATAACTTTGAGTGTTGAAACATGCATATTTTTCTTATCGGGAAAGTTTGGTTTGAAATGACTAGAACCGCACTTTTCTTCGTTTGTGGTGTCATTTTTTTAGAATTTTCGAAAAAATACAAGAATTCTTAAATTGCCCTTTCTGATCTAGAAAAGTTATTTTGTCCTTTTGAGTGCATTATGAAAAGTGCTAGGTATTGTTAAAAACATTCTGTTCTTTTATTCTTTTTAGTGTAAATGTATTTCAGAAATAGAATAATTTTACCCTCACGTTTTTAATATAAATGCTCCCCACTAAAAGGGAAGAAAACCTATGTACGTGTATAAAACTTTAAGCAGTAGGCACTAAAATTTAATCCTTGTTCCTCTGTAGGATTTACGTTTGCTAATTTCATGCTTGCTTCAGAGGAGCCTTGATTCAAAATTTTCATTATGATTGCTTTTAAAATTAGTGTTGAAAGGCAACGAAATTTGTAACAATGGGTTTTATATTTAAACATTTAATGGGGAAATTACATGAAAATTTTTCATCTTAACTGAAATAATTATTTTATTTTAGAATTTTATTTTTTCAGTGCTAAGTTGTATCTTAAGATTAAGCAAATCATTTAGTGAAATCCTGAAGTCTCTAAGTGATCTAATAGAAGAGATATAAGCAAAACCAGGGCTCAGATTTCTCCGAGACAATCAGGCCAAGTATAATAAAAGCGCTTAAATAACAGAATTTTTTTTTTAAATACTAAACACTTTTCATAACGCACTCAAAAGGACAAAATAACCTTTCTGTTTCAGAAAGGACAATTTAAGCATTCCTATAGTTTTCGAAAATTCCAAGAAAATGACACCACAAACGAAGAAAAGTGCGGCTCAAATCATGAAGAGAATTTCTTATCATTATCTAGCTTTCAATCATAACTTTGAGTGTTCAAACATGCATATTTTTCTTATTGGGGAAACGCTTTTTGTGTTCTCAAGAAGCATAATAATATTGAATGCATAATAAACCTAATATTTACTCTTTGTTAAGCTTTAGTAGTTCAAAAAAAAAAAAAAACCTCTTAAATACAGAACGTCATGTAACACTTTTATCTCTGTACTTTTTTGAAAAACCTTCTTCATATAAAAACGCTGTCCAAAAAGGTGATTTTCAGGAAAAAGTTATAAAGGTCACTATATATGTGTCGTGAAAAGGTCTGCGGACTGATTTCTAGTTGATAAGGATACAATGCGAACATTTATCGCTTGAAATCTGAAGACTTTTATTGTCCTAAAGTTAAAATTGCGGAATAAAACGCAAATGCGTAAGGAACGATAAAATTAAAAATTTTAAAAACCCCCGATTGAGTCGCAACTGCAGAATCAAGAGGGAAAATTGAAAATCCTTTTAAAAGTCTTATATTAATTAAAATCAAAGTCAAGTATTTTTTTTTACTATTAAATAGAAACTGGCAACAGATAAAAACTTTGAATCACTGCTTTTAATTTCCTTGTTGGCCAACAATGAATGGGGTCGTTTCCAAAATTTTAAAAGTATTTTTTTCTGAAAGAGCATGCTTAAAAACACAGGATCTGACCATTTTTTAAATAATTTGTTTAAGTTTAATATTTTAAAAAAATGCTAAAATCTGCGCGCTTTCATTGTTTACATTTCTTGCCTATGACATTACAAATGATGAAATGCCATTCACAGAGCAAAATATTTAATTCGCATCTTTACTCACGTGTATTGGCAACGATATGGTTAATAGCAAGCGCAGAGCGCAATTTTAATTCGCTTCTTGATTATCATAACGTGGAAACGCAGTACAAAGATGCGTCAAAGAGCATCATTTGTGACGTCACCAAGACCACGCCTTGTTTGAAAAATCGGACATATTAAAAAATTAATTAAAAAATAACTGTTGGGAAAATGAAAGAATTTTCTGGGTTATGTTATTTATTTATTTATTTTATTTTATTTTATTTTGCTTATTCTATCAATTTTAGTGATTAAAAGTACTACTTTTGACTGAAGGAAACAACCCCATTCGGTTTTCAATCGCGTGAATAAAGGCTTAGCCGTTATTAAAATCTGCTTTAAAAAACGTCATAATTCGAATTTTATGAAAGATAGAAGCTCCAAACACATTTTATCAGACGCGGAAAAAAATTCTCTAAAATTTGGTATTAAATTTTGAAATTTTTAACTTTCTCACTGCAAAAATCGCGAAAAAACATTTTAGAGGTTTTTAATTAATATCTTCGTTAATTAATGTCATCCAAAGACGCAACCTAGCTAAAAACACTCTCGATCAACTAACTCTCCTTTCGAAATTTTTTTTAAAATAAAGCTGTCCATCCATTTTGGTGCTAGAGAGCGACAGACAGATACACACACATACACATAACAGGAGCTCAGATTTTAAGAAAATGCATATGTACTTGAATAATTGCAAATTGCCTATCTCTACTATATCAGTGATATAATTGATTCACGTGCTTTAAGAATTACTGCGGAACTTAGAATTGGATAGGGAGAATGTCCATCCGTCTCAATTTTTCAGGCTGGCCAAATTGATTTGAGAAGGTAATTCAATAAATGAATTTTTTTTTTCGAAGATCTTCTAACAATTGTTTTACAACAACATAAGGGGTATTTAGCACGTTTGGGAACAAATAACAGACGTGTTTAGCGTTTATCAAACGTCTAGAACATTGTGACTGCAAAAATCCACAGTGAAAAACACACGAACACAATGAAAAAGTATGCTTTGGTTTTTCCAGTAACTAAAATAAAATATTTAGATTTCGGATGTTTAGTTCTGATGTAAATTAGTATGCTTATTAATTAATATTTTGAAGTTTGCTGATCGTTTATTTAGTACTTTTGATATAAAGTTATCTTACCAACCCACTAGTACTCTCTTTTTAGAATTAAGAGAGGGGGGGGGATATGTAAGAGGTAAAAATGTCGCGTAAAAATTAAGTGAAAGGGGGGGGGGGTTCACAAGCGGTTTCTTTATAATATCTGATACCAGGGTCCACCGACTGATGACAGGCCCTGGTGTTCAGCAAATTGTGATTTAAAAAAAAGACAAAAGAAAAAAAAAATTTGGAAGTGAAAAACAACGCATGTTTTCTTTTGTCCTGCAAAATTAATTTATTTTAAGGATTCAAAATTTTTACTCGTTTCATACTTTTGCGCCATTCTAATTTCGCCCCATTTCTTTTAAATCACGTGTAGCTAACTTACGCTTGACGATTCTACAATGACTTTTTTACTACCCTTTAGCAATGAACCACCGTACAAATGAGGCTTAATTACCTCCTTTTCATTGCTTTCGCCGAGGGGAGAGAATAGAGAAAATATCTTCACCTCCGGATTCGCATTGCAAATGCAGCGACATCAGCATTGGCGATTTAGTGCCTTTTCGATCATTCAAGCACGCTTTTTCCCAACCTTGTCTCGCCAATCTGCTCCTGAATGTCGGCTTTTTGGTCGAACCACTTTTTCGTCAGGGGTCGAAAGGAAGGTTACATACGTTTCTACCGGAGTGGGACATCTTTGCGTGAAATATCTTTGATTATACTCTCGTAGTGCATTTCCATTTCAATGCGTCAATATGGCTCCTGCCATTTAGGAGTGACAAGGAAGGGGAAATTAACTCATTATTAATTCAGAGAAAATTAATTAATCTTTATCATAGATTCCCCTCCCCATTTCATGTTAGAATAATAGAAACATTGTTAAAGATTGTATAAATACAATGTTTGAATTATTAACTAGACAAATTTGATGATTATAAACAGTTATGAATGCAATTTTTTTTTTGAATACATGTGCATTCATACATATCGTCGGCACCATGCTATACTAACGAATGTGAAAAATCGCGAATCGCGTTTTTTAAATTCGATTATTTAACGTAGAACCAACAAAAAGCTACCTACTGGTTTTAACGATTTCAAACAATAGTTTTACACTAGTTGTTTTTTCTGATGCTCCTTGGAGCACCCAAGGTGATAGATAACGAAGGCGTTAATCCGTTCTTGAGGCTAATTAGCCTGCACAATAAGCTTTAAAATGAGGGGTATATGAAAGAAATCGATCAAGGAAAAAGGAAGATCTCGTGTAGGAACAAAAAACAGGCTTCAGAAATAATGCATAAGGATTATTGGTTAATTTATAAGAAAAATATCACTATGATACGTATATATATTGCTTTTTTACAAATCATTTTTAGCAATGTTTAGGATTTTCTCCGAAAAGTACCCATGAGATTTGATTCATGGCTGACTCGAACCTACTCCGACTGGTTCACGCTGCCCGTGTCTTCAGGTCGAGCCACCGTGGTTACGCATGTCCTGCGTTCCTAGCATTCTATATTACAATTATATATACCCCGTTACGCGCGTTATGTTACAAATCGGTTTACCCTCCCATGAGAAGTTATCATATCAAAAAAAAAAAAAAAAATGAAGGAGCACAGATTTGAGCGTGCACCGGTCAGCGGGCCAGTCCGCCCCGGCACGCAGTCTTTGTTTTAAATAATCCGTAAGGTTTAAAAAGTGATAAGATCTGATCTTGAATTGCATTCCTCCACGAAAAAAAGAACCACGATCACGATATAGATCTCGACCGCAACAGTGTTCCTCCTTTGTGCATAAATGATAAACAAAAAGTGCTTTAAATTAAATAAGTTTTTTAGCGCACGCTTGTGCACTTTCGTATCTACCTTTAAAAATTGAACCAAACGCTAAAGAATACTAACTTTCTCTGCATCTTATCAGACTCGATGGCATATCTTGTCTTTCCTGAACCGAAATGTAGACAATTAAATACCGAACTTGACACAAAATATCTTAAACGGAGAGTTAATCAAGTAAAACATAAATGCCATTACCAGAATATCAATGCCATAGGAAGCTTTATCCAAAAGATTTCCCCATTATTTCAATGTCTGTTGCATCCAGCAAATGCGATTAAAAAAAAGAAATCCTCTCTTTTCATTATGTCAATAAAGTTACTCTAAACGTACCCATTTTCCTTCTTCCTAATTTCCTAGGAAATGATTTTGCCATGCATACGATTTTTCTTCTAATATCCGTAAAAATGTTTACGACTGTGAATATAATTTTTCAATTAACACAAATGAAATCTAATTAATTATGCAATATTCGCCATTAGTTTCCTGTTAACATTAATGACGTTCGTTTAATGCAATACATAAATCTCGTTTTTTTTTTCGATGTGTACACTATTCATTTCCGGAATCTTTTGAATTGCATAATGAATATATTCTAATAAAATGTATAGCTTGTATATTATTTCCCTGGAGGATCAATTACAAATCTCCCAGTTACCATTAAGGCATTGAAAAAATCACTTGTGAAATAATTTGTGCAACGTGTATATAAGATTAATGCCTGTACTGTTTTCACGCAACCATTATCGTTTTCTAATTAGTACAATTGAACCTAATTAACTCGTATTTAATAATACTGTGAATGTATCGGTATTCATAACTCCACCGTTTAATCGTAGTAAGGATTGAAATATGTGTAGGAGAAAGGTACTTTTTGTTACACGACCTTTCGCGAGCATTTCAAAGGTTAAGTATACCACTGCCGTATTCAGGGGTTAGGTTTTTAGAGTTCAATCCCGGAAGAAATTTTTCTAAACAATTACAAGAAAGCTTCTTTTCATACTTTTTTTCCTGAAAAACTGTTAGTACTAATTCACTTTTTACTATTATTTTTTTTTTCTCAAACAATTGCGTTGTTATGAAAATTGTACAAGTTCAGTGCTGTATCTTAAGTTTATATTTATTTACTTTTCTTATTGTTACTACTATTATTTATTTATTCTATTTATTAATTTTATTATTTACTTATTCTTTGTAGTTATTGTGAGCATCATTTCTTACAAAACAATACAGCGTTTTCTTTAAAATTTTAAAAACATGCAGCTAACAAAAACATCTTAATTCTTTAAATTTGAATGGTCCAAACTCTACATTTAACATATTTTTATTATTGTCAAAAATATGAATTTTTGAAGTGTTACTTCGAATGTGCGTAGATGAGTAGGAGAAAAGGGGGCGCATGTGAACATTTTTTTAAATTTCTATATTTTTAAAAAAATGTTATCAATTTCTCAACGCAAAAAGTGTCCCCATGAATGAATAAACCTTTCTTTGCATCATAGATTTTTTTGTCATTTTTAAAGAAACATTTCTTTGCTTTATGGTTTTTTATAAAACGTCTGCAGTTGTTCACATGTGCCCCTAGAGGAGGGCCCATGTGAAGTGACCTGGGGCACTTTTGAACACGGGTAAAAACTGCAGGAGAAGGATCATATTTGAAAGGAAAATTCTTGAATATGAAACATATATCTAAACAACAAATTCGTTGAAGAATTCGTAACCTATACTGCGTCAGTTTCAAATGCACATTAATTGTTCCACTAAAAAAATATTTTCCCCCGAATGTATAACTGCTCACTGCCAAATTCTAAAGTCTCGTAGCCCGTTCTGATCACTGAATAGACTTAAAAGAAACTTATATGACTGCGTAACACAAATATATATTTTTTATTATGTAAGGGTTATTCTGTGTATATTTGCTTTTATGCTTCATACATTGTTTGATGATAAATTTTAAAATGATTTTGAACTTAAGTTTTTAATTAAATGAAAATATTTTGTGTCTTTTTTATTTCCTGTAAGTATTAATATAATACTAAATTATTGATAAACTATTTAGTAACAAAAAATTACAAATCAAAATAATAAACATATATAAATAAATAAATAATAAAAGTAACAACAATTAACAATAAATTATTTACAAACTGATTATAGGAAAATAATATCTATAAATATTTACACTTTTTAACACTTACAATATCCTACACTAATAATAATATTACGGAGAACGGCTATGGGAACTGTTTACTTGTGTCACTAGATGTTGCGTTCACAAGTGTCCCATTGTCTACTTTAGAGCTAACTCGCAAAAAAAAAAAAAAAAAAAAAAAGAATTTTTAATTTAATTAAAAAAATTCAACATAGTCATAAATTTTGCTTGAATGTTCATACTAGGGCTTCCAATTCCGCGCCAAATTCAGTCCCGCGAAATCCCGGGATCCCGCGGGATTAAGTTGATTAAATTAATTTTAATGTCAAATACAAAAGTAGTGCTTTTTATGAACTGCTTTTGTTACTTGAATTATTAGTTTTCTTGGATCTCGTACATCAATTGTTTCGCACTTCAAATTCAATTCCCAATTAGCAATTATCATTTAATAAAAGTGTGCCCCATAAATGTCCAATGCGTCTTAACAACGCTCGTATGAAATAGGAAAGAATTTTTGAGCAAAAAATGATGCGCTTGATGGAAACACGTGCTGTTGCTCCACAGCAGTAGATTTTACTGATATTGAATTATTGTGGACATTTTTCAAAAGTTCCTTATTTACTTCATCACCTTCTGAAATAGATTTTCTTTTCTTATGCTGGGCTTTTGATCAAGAACGGCAAGTTTCGAGCTACTAGCAACTAGGCAACTAGATATGTGTTTTGCTCTATCCAATTTAATTTGTATTTAGAATACCATTGTTCCTTCATTAATGTTGTCACTGTATCAGTTCATTTGACTCATTACAGAAAGAAGTGAATCCTGGTTGGTTATACCGAGTCGCAGTCTCAGCAAAAGATTTTGAATCACTTCGTTGATTTCACTTCTCACTTTAAAGAGACATTCAAAAACTTGAGCAGTTTAACTTACTGCACTGTCATGCGATTCATCCCATGTTTCATCCAAGTTTCTATCGCCTCCTTTAGAGTCTTGCCGAATATCTAAAACAATGACAGGTTTTTCATTGCTTTCTTCATTGAAGAAAAATAATGTGAACTTTTAGTAAGTTTAAGGTTCTGAGTGCATTTTTTAAACTTACAGAAGTGCTCCAACATTGCCTTCTGGCTACTCTAGAGGGTTTTGCAATCTGTAATACAATTTTTCGATTTTTTAATGCGTAATTTTCCGGATTTTAAATTTTAGTAATGGTTTTTGAAATTGTTTATAAATTTTACGCATTTTCTCAATTGCAAAACTTATGAAAACTGAAACCTCAAACCAACTCAATCTCAAAAAAATAACACTCGATTTTTATTGTGTTCTTAAATGGTAAATCCACCGTTCATCAATGGATGCCTCACTTGCCAAATCGATCAACTCCATAAAACAAAAAGTCGAGAAAAGTGATGAAGAAGTTAGTTAATATTTAGCTTATTTGTGTTTTTAATATTTTCCTCAATTAGTCAAGTTCATGCGGGGAAAAGTGGATGGGGCAAAGTGAAATACTTCATTTCGTTTACTCATTCAATCATTTACTAAATCATTTATGTATTCATTTAAAACTAATTTATTTACCATTCATTCGTTTTATATAATTCACTTATTAATTTATTCATTCACTTATTTTCTTATTCATTCACTATTTTGTTCACTCATTTATTTTTTTCTCATGTATCGATTTATTTATTTATTTATTTATAGTTTATTATTTCATTATATTTTCCTTTACTCAATTATCCTTTTGTTTGCTCATCAATTTTTTCAAAAATATTTTCACAATCGAATAAAAAATATTTCATTCGAAAAATATTTCATTTTACACTTTGCACCATGAAAAAAAAAGTGAAAATTTTCCACTTTATTTTGAAAGCACAATTTTGCTGGCCCAAAAAAAAAGTGTTTCAACGCAAGTTTTATTGTAACACAAAATGTTCTTTCTTCATGCACTGAAATTTTCAAAACTAATTTTCAATTTGTCCATTTTGAAAAAGCTCGGTCATCTTTTATTTCATTCTTCTCCGCTTTCCCTACGTATGTTACCTTGAAAGACCGAAATTGGAGAGTGTCAAATGTTACCGGGGATTCACTGGAAGTAATCGTTTTACTTTTCTCCGATGTCCATGTTGTGTACATTTGATATTTACCGCTTAATGTCGACATTTTCCAGATTTTGGACATCTACGTTTAACAATTATATTTGAGAACCGTAATATTTATTCCTCGGCTCATATGTTTCACTGCATGATAGTCAGCTTTCTTTCACAAAAAACAATTGTTGAAGTTTTACTGTAAAATCGATGATTATCTGTTTTAGATTTTTCCCTAAGAAGGAATTTGAAATCCATGTTTCCTAGGTGTTTTCATACTCGCAATTATTTAAATAGTTTTTGGTTTTTCTGATGATCTTTTATCGATGGTTTAAAGAACAGTTTTTAGTATTTTAAGCATAATCATTAAAACTCAATGTTTTCTCAAGTTCTTCGACCAAAGAGTTAGGTTCAAAAAAAAAAAAATTCATTCAGAACAACAATTATTACATTTATGTAATATTCTCAATACATGTTTTAGAACGCATTGTTGATCCACTTAAACTAACCTACCAGATATACCGATAAATAATATATACTTTTTTGATAGTGAAGTGTTTGGTATTTTAACCCCAATAATGCGCAAATTATCTTTACTCTAGTTCTTCAATATGAGAGCTTGGTGAAAAAAAGTTCATTTCGAATAAATAATTTCTCTGTTTCTGTAATATTCCCAGTACACATTTCCGAGCGTTTTTTTCTTCCTTATAAACAAACCAATTAACCAGGTATACCGATTGATTTAACAGACTTCTTTACGATATTTTAGGGTGCAATCATGTAAACTCCCTTTTTATTAATTCGTCACTATAAAAGCTGAGTGCAAAACGTTTTCCATTGCAATATTCCCTGTACATATTTTACAACATTTTGTTCAACCATTTAAACAAACAAATCAAACAGGAATTTTATAGACTTTTTTTGAGAATGCAGTTTCCGATATTTCACGCACAATCATTTAAAATCCCACGTTATTCTAATTCTTTAATACAACTTAGGGCGGAAAAAAAATTAATTTAGAACAAAAATTACTATGTTTTCTGTAACATTTCAAGGGCACATTTCAGAACGTTTTGATCATACTTTTAAACACTTAAATAAACCAGGTTAATACAGGGTTAATAGATACATCTAGTTTTAAATCATTAAACGATTGACTAAAAAAATGTAGATAAATGACGCTGCAATTGCCTTTGGCAAATGACAACGCGTAAATGCAATTATCTGAACTCTACCCTGTAGGTACGACTTTAACCTGCAGGTATGACATTTAAATCTTAAATTATTTCAGAGAAATAATAGCTTATGAAAATTTTTAACGCTTTTTCTTTGATGAATTAGTTTAAGAATTCCCTGAAGCAAGGTTAGAACTATGATTAGAAAGAGGGAAAAGGAGGTGTCCGAATCTGACACCATTATGTTGTTTTACTTTTAAACCTCTGCATAGATGACGCAATAAAATTATTAGCAATTTTTTTTACAACCTTTATCGAAATTACCTTTGCTTTAATGCTCAAAAACGTTAATAATAATTTTTAATGAGGCATGGTAACCATTATTGATTTTTTTAAGAAATAGAACGTAGCAGCATTTGATGTACCAACACAGTAGAGTATACGGGTGCGATTTTTCAGGAAATTTAGTGAAAAAAAGCCGTCGGGGTAAAAGAAAAATTGGAGCTGTGGTAAGACACAAAGGTTAGAATAAATGAGCTCCGTGGATATAGAGAAAGGTTAGGTTTAAAATAATTTTCATCGCTCATAGACAAATATACTTTCCATGGCATTGAATTTAAGTGACCGTGCTTAGTTAGACAAAATCTTTTATCCGACTATCAAATATGCCAAAGCTGCCTTCGTAAATTGCGGCGATTGAAAAATTACTAAAAGGAGGGATGATGGTAACTATGATGCTACCGGAAATCATTGAAATATTTGAATCTACAGGAGCTCTAATTGTTTTAGCAGTTCTGACAGACATATCGATTGGCTTAAGAACTAAGTAATGCCACAATTTCAGCAAAACGATTATCTGAATTCTTCTATTCTTATGCTAAGAAGTGAGCCACTCACGATATATCTGGCGTCGAGTTAAGTCAAAGTTAGTCGTGCACATGGCCACCGATATCACCAGATCTCAATCCTTGTGAGTTTTAGCCACGGGGATATCTGAATAGCTTTGTATGTCGGGGACATATTCCTGACATATCCACTTTAACCTTTTGAGGCACGGCGGCTTCTTTCGAGGTCACAATTTTTTTTTACAGATTTGGTTGAAACTACTGTATTAATTAGACGAAAAAAATATGTAAAAATGGAGAATTTGAAGCCAGCATACATCAAAGGGTTAAAGATTTGAAAAAAGTTTCATATCGGTCAAATAAATGCTGATCTGCTGCAAGCAGTTGTCGGAAACGTTGTGTAGTATGCGTACTTCTGAAGTGCGCAGAAATTAGTAAAGAGGATATAGTGAATTACTAAAGAGTATACAAAAATATTTGATAATGTCAGATTCAGAATTCAATTGTGAGAAATTTTTTAATAATATCATTAAGTTAATGAATAATTTATTGATATTCTTTTGTTTCCTACAGCGAAACAAAAGAACTGATAAAACTACGCTAAAACAAACTTTGTTAAAAAAGCTCTTGAAAAAGAACACGAAGATTTAGAAAAAAGAACACGAAGAACAAGGATAGAGCCTTTTGGACATTCTAAGTGTAATTTTTGTACTACAATTTAAATTTTTGTAAAAAAAGCGCCGTTGGACAAAGTTGAACCTTTTACATGAAAAAAACTAAAGACACTAAAAATTATTATTTAAACAGTGAAACTAAGAAAGTTCCACAGAGTCGGAATATGGCTCTAGCTTTTGTTTCAAGAAATTAAAAAATATATATACATGAAAACTGAAACTGTTTTTCTAAGTCTTAACATAAAATTAAAGTTTGATTTAACGAATCAAAGTCAAGTGAATTCGTCTATTTCCAATTGGAAATTTTATCTGGGAGCAAACTTTTGCTGCTATTGATTTGTATTTTTGTATGAATGAAAATTATTAGTTGGAATTTACTGAAACACGATTATTTATTATTTGAGTGAGTGCATTTGGTAACGTTTTTATACTGAAACTTTTTTTCCACTCGCATAAATCCTATTTTATTTTCATACATTATTTTAATCCTTTGTTTAAATGGTACGTCTGAATTACTTTGAAGCTAAATATAATTGCAAGAAATGTACAACTGTGTGTTTCATGACTGCCCACACGAAAGTCAGCCTGTTCAGTTCTGGACTAACGTTTTAGACATTAGGTAAATAAAACTTTCGGTAAATGAATTTAATAGGCTAAAAAAAAGGATTGAGATGGGAAAATAATGTGTGTAATCCGCCAGTTGATTAATCTGTGTGTTTTCAACTCCTTAGGTTTTATTTTTCCTGCTAATCATAATACGCTTCAAGCGATTTTTTTTTTTCCGGTGCGAAAGATGTAATCTACAACTAGAGATGTAAAAGTTCCGAAAATTTTGAAGTGGTGGAAAAAATCGTTTTTTTTCCCCGTTTTTTTTCTGAAAAATGGGAAAAAATGACATAATTTTTTTTTAAATAAATAAATATAGCGTTTCTTAATAGCTCTGTTTTTCTTAGAACATATAAAGGGTTAAAAAATATATACAATCCACACATTTTCTTGATAGAAGCACACATACTAATAAATGTTAAGGAAAAAATAGCCTTTTTGTTTTATAACTGAGAGCTTTTTGGTCAAACACCAGAAATAAGTCACATCGTCGTTTTACTAGTAATAATATTGGGTAAGATGTGTTTCATCATAACAATTGCATCTTATATTTTAGAATGCCTTTGAAGCTTGAAATAATAATAGTAAATATTAACTTTCAAACAAGATTGATATTGTTTGAGAGAAAAATAAGTATGGTTTCCCTTCGTTGCAATGTAACTTTACTGTCTAAAAATGAGGGCTATTGAGTTTTGATTTTTTACAATACAGTCCAAATCAAAATTAAATTGGTTTTTCTTTATCTTTCCAACAGAAACCCCAAACCAAAACTACATAATGGTTTCTAAAGCTTAATCAAAACGTAAACTAAAGTTTCAGCTAACTATCACAGCCGTGCTAAGCACAGTAGTAAAAGTAATCATACCTGCACTTTTAAACAAAATTGAGCTATTGTAACAAAGTTTTTCTCTGTTCCGTATTTTACTTAATAAATAAAATATTTTTGGAGTCTTTTGATAGAAAACGATTTTTTTTTTAATCTGAAAAAAAAAAACGCCTGAACTAAATATATGGATGAGCCAAAATTTAAAACGAAATATCTCAGTTTGAGCTCAACTGCAGAATCCACTTTTTTGCTTAACACAGCATTGTAAACAGAAAAGTATTTTAAAGTGGTGTTTAATTTACTTCTATGTGAATTTATAATAATAAAAATTCTGCATTATTTCAAAACTTTTTATTTAAAAATAAGTTTTGTTCAATGTTATGAGAAAGTTAATAATAAAATAGATTCAAATTAATAAGAACTATTATTGTGTTTAAGCTCTGTTTGTCATAAAATTGTCAATTTTTTTTTTGTCTAAACAAACTTTGATTTCTGCATGTATGGGGAAAAAAACTTTTTAATTGCTAATAATTGTTCCACTTCAGCAAATAAACTCTCCCTGAGGGAAATTATATTATCATACAACTACTTGCATTTTCAAAGTTAGACAGCATTTTAACATACAGGGTGGAGGTGAGGGGAGAAGGAAATAGCATCAGAATTTAAGTATGAGAAATTTCTAATTTTATCACTTTTTGCCGAAAATTTTAATTAAAACTTCCTGTTAAAAAAAAAAAAAATCCAATTTTTCCGGAGTGGAAATAAACTCCTTGGGAAAAAGAACGTCTTTTTTCCCTCGTTTTTTTCAAATGTTTTCATCTCTATCAACAATTAAACTTGTTTTTCTCAGAATCCGGTTTGATTCAATAAATTAGTTAAACAAAGGAACTGTATCATTCTATCTATCATACCTAACCATAAGCCTGCTTACGGTTTGTTTGATGCATATCAAGCACATCAGAGCAGATATATTTTTTACATCTCTAGATCTGTATTTCACGCATTTGAAAATCGGAAACACGCCTCTAAAATTTAATCAAGCGTATTTTCAAGCGTTGTTTTCTGAATAAAAACGTAGCATCACAGAAAATTGGGGAAAACTGAAATTTTATGTTGTAAAGCATCATTTGAAAGTTTCGAAATGATTTTTTTAGTTCAAAATATCATTCTTAATCTTAAAAATAAAAAAGATCACATGTTTCCTTTCTCCTTTTTTCCATTTCATCTTGAGAAAGGTGGTTTTTTTTTCCAATTTTTATGGAATTGACCATCATGAAGTTTACACTCGTATTACAAAAAAAAAAAAAAAGACTCACCAAGAAGGAGTTATCCGATTGAGACGAAAATTGGTGGATAGGAAGACAACGTACAGAATAGAAAATGATTGAAATCTTAGAACAATTGAATAGTTTATTTCAGTGTTAAGGTAACAAGTTTAATAAGGTGCTGACCCTCCTCTAGCCTGGATACAAGCTGAAGCACGGCGGGGAAGCACGCTCAATGGAAGTTAAAATAACGAGTTCAAGAAGGTGTTGAACCGCCTCTAGTCGGGATACAAGCTGAAGCAAGGCGTAGCATAGGCCGATAAAGCGCCCGGATGGTGTCTTGGGTTATTCCCTGCCAAATTCTCTCCAATTGTCGAACGATGTCATCAACTTTCCGTGCCAGATGCAATCGCCTTCCCATCATATCCCAGACATGCTCGACGGAAGAGAGATCAGGCGATCTGACAGACCAAGGAAGTGTTTGACAAGCTTTCAGACAGTTCATAGCAACACGTGCCGTATGTGGTCTGGCATTGTCCTGCTGAAAAACCAGCCGAGGGTACTGCAAAAGGAACGGTAGCAAAATAAGTCTTAGGATCTCGTTGACGTACCGCTGTGCAGTAAGTGTACCTCTAATAACGACCAAAGGGGTCCGACTATCAAAGAAAATGGCACCCAAGACCGTAATATCTTGTTGAAGGCCGGTGTGGTGTGCAATAGTGAAAGCAGGAACCCCCCCCCCCCTGCCCTGGGTGTCTCCAAACACGTTTTCGATGATCGCCAGGACGTAGTTGGAAGCGGGATTCGTCGCTAAAGACTATGCGTCCCCAGTTGACATCATTCCAACCACTCGATCGAGCCTGCACCACTGTAATCTGACTCGGAGTGTGCAGTTGTCAGTGGCAGGTGGCTTAACTGTCGACGCGAGCATAGATTTCGCTGTTGTAACTATCTGTAAATGGTCATGTGGGACACTGGTGTTTGAGTTGAATGTCTGAAGGTTGATAGAGATGAAGAAAGTGCTGTGACAGCTGATCGGACAATCACTCTGTCCTCACGATCTGTTGTAGCCCTAACTCGACCTCCACCATCCTGACTCTGAACTCTGCCATTTTCCACCCATCGTTGCCAGCATCTTCGAATCACCGTATAGCTTCGACATAAATTTGTCCAACCGGCCCCTTTCAATCCAATGTTACGACCTTTCTCAAACTCTGACAGTTGCTCGTAATGTGCACGAACATTGCGGCGATTCATTTTTTAAGTTGTTGAAAGGTAATTTGAATCACAATTAAATCGAAAGTTTTAACAACCGTTGAAGAACTGCTCCTTTATAAATCTGCTGTGGAGGTCAAATTATTCATTCATTGCAACCAAATTTTAATCGTTTGCATATCTGGTCAAAACACTCACGCATACGAAATTTCAAAGCAATCAGATAATTGCTTCTTGGTGCGTCGAATTTTTGTTATAGAGTGTATTTTCGTACATTTCACAACTCCAAAATGAGTGTCACTCCTCTAACGAATTTCAAGAAGAGAAAGAGTATTTTCATGACTTGCAATAAACCCTAGAAATATTTTTGCATCGCAGTTTTTTTAACATATCTACATGCGTATCACACACACTGAACTTCGAAAATGCTTCAAAAATTTAGCCATCTCATTTTTAGTTTTCTTACGTTTAATCTCGTGGAAAACAGGGGGGGGGGGGGGTAGCGGGAAGCAAAAGAAATTAGTTATAAAGTACAGTGAAACCTGTGTAAGATGACCACTTGCGGTGCACTACTTTAGTGGACAACTTAAACAATTAGTCAACTTATAGAGGAGGTTGAAATATGTATTGTAGATCTAATTCTGGGCCTGAAAATAGCGGTCAACATAGACAGGTGGTAAATTTACAAGGGTGGTCAACTTTACAGGTTTTACTGCATTTCATTTGAAAGCTTTTTTTTTAGACGCAAACTATTAGATATTCAAAATGTTGCAAATAAAAAGTTGTACGTTCTTCGTTCTCCCATCTATCACTTTATGTTTCGAGTTAGAGAGTTAGCTTCTTTATGTCATTGATCGCTATCATGCTTCTCATTCACTCCTCAAAAAAAATATTCCACTCTTCTAAAAATGTCTTGAAACAAACACAAGATATGTCCCCTGCACTATATAAACGTGAATTGAAAGATAATGATGAACTCAGACGTATAAATACTGGAGGGAAATGAAGCTTCAATTTTTAGTGTAATTTCTTGTTCTTTCTAAATCAAACAGATAAAAAAGTATGGTATGATGCAGTGAGAAGTAAAGGGATGTAAATGGAAAATTAAAAATTTGGAGATAACTAGTACAAGTATTAAGGGAGCCTTTCCTCTGTCTTAGGACAAGAGATGTTACTAGTAGCTAGTTCTTAGTAGGCGCTGTTATACAGTACGATTTAAAAAGAAATTTAACGAACTATCTCTCGTTTTACTCAAAACTTGAAAATGTTTGCTTACATCCCTTTGCTTCTCACTGCCTCAAATGAATTTAACTGAAACTTTTGTTGATTACTAAATTGACTTAACTTCGAGTTACGATTCGTACATCCTTTAAAAATCAAATGCACATTGTCTATCGCAAACCCATGACTAATTGGTATTACGGTATTACATTTCATGGAAACTTTAATTTCACTGTACAACAAAAGTAACACGTTTCAGATTGACAAACAATCTAAATAACAAAGTTAGTTTAATAGAGATTTTATTATAACAACTCCAAAGTATAATCTTAACTAAAAATGAGTTAATTTAGTTCCAGATGAAAATTCAGTGAATAAATTTTTAGTTAAAAGCCACTGAGTGCGTTTTTTAATTTTTATTTTCTTCCTTTTTTTCTTTCTTTCTTTCTTTCTTTCTCTCTCTCTCTCTCTCTTTTTTTTTTGAGAGTGATATAAAAGGTTTCAAATTTACCGTAGCAATCAGGTAATCAAGCACTTTTGTGGAAATTGAGTATAGTGAAAAGTGCTTTGATTGGTTAACATTTTGCTATTTTTTGGAGCAAAGAGCTAAAATTTACTAAGAATTTTTGTAATTTTCAGGAGATTTTAGTGCCAAATAATAGGTTTTAGTATTTAGATGGTAGGTTTTATTCTATAGGGTTTAGTACTAATTATTATGAAAGTCTTGCATTTTCTCTGACAGACGTTAATGGTGAATTCCAGCGGCAACGGAAGGACGGTTTTTACAAAGAAATCGATAGATTTCTGTCTGTGAGCATATCAAAATACATATTTTTTTCAAAAACTGATGCATAAACTTTTATACACATCATAATAAGTTGCTAAAAAAGTCAAAGTCAAAAATGTTTCGTGAGTAATTTTTTTTTTAATCAAATTCAAAAAACGGAAACGGAAGGACATTTTTGCGACATGATTTTCACACTAGTATTATGTTCTCCCCAAAAGTTCAGCTAAACTATAAAAGGGAAAATTGTATAAAAATTAGAGCACATACGGGAGTGTTCAATCATTACAATTTCACCTCTAGTTTTAAAAAATAACTATTTCAAGCACATAAATTATGCATTTGTTAAGGATAACGGAAGTACAAGAAGTCCAAAGCAATTAAACTTGGTAAATTTCAAATTAAAAACATTTATTCAACTAATACAGCAGTCTGAAACAATGATATCTAATACCTGAGCCATCTGTTACAGTTCTGAATTCTTTAAATACTCAATAATTTTATCAGGATCCATAGAACATTTATCTTCTTTCTCAGCAAATACAGAGATCTTTCCCACATTATTATGCATTCTCAAACAAACTATTTCTATTTCTTTATCTTCTATATGAAGTACTTGTCCAACATTGTTATTTTTATTAATTTCTTTCTCTTCCATTCAACTAACGAAACTTGTCCAAACAATAATGAATCATTTGGCATATTCTTTATGATTTGGTGTTTTTGATTCAGCTGCATCTTCATTTTTAACATTATTTGTAACTGTCCTCAGTCTGTTGACTTTGATGTGAAATCTCCTTCGATTTGTTGAAGTACTTACTACATTCAATAACATAACTTGTCACAAGGTTCAAATAGTGCATATTTTGTGTGTTAGGATGAGAATGGATATTACTCCATCTTTGTGAAAGTTGACTTTGAATTTACCGATCTCTTCGTAGTACGTTAAACAGTTAAACCAGTGCCCTCAACAGTCCTTTCCTGTGACTTGTGGCGGCAAATCTGAAAGCAGTTTCAATATTGTACTGTTCCAATATAAATTTCAAGTTTGTAAACAAATTTTTCTGCTTGAACTGGCCTGTCATATTACAAACATATCATATCGAAATGATTTTCACATGCTTAGAATTTTTTAAGTGTAGTTTTCATTTTTTTCATCACTTACAATAAAAGAAATAGTCACAAAACATTTTTTTTAACTTTAAATAAAATTTATTTTTTAAATAAAAGCACTTATAACTTTTCTTCAAATATTACTTATATATGTTTTAAATGTGACTACTAACTTTAAACAATAGTTTATTTTCTACTAGAGTTTTTAAATATTACCCTATATAAGTTTAGAGATAAATGTCCTTCCGTTACCATATTTTTTTGTCCTTCCGTTACCGTTAAAAACCATACAAATTAAATATCTATTGAAATTTTAACTATGCCTCCTTGACAAGGGACAAAATTCTGCTTTGCATTAAAAAAAAGATTAGTTTCTATACCATATAGGTTCTTACTGAACTAATTGAGATGTAGTATTTCGGTAACGGAAGGACATCAAATTGTCACCTCAATAATAAACCTATTTCACGGTTGTAAAAAAAGAAATCTGAAATTACTTACCAAAAAGTTTAAATATACATTCAAAAGATAAAAGTTAACCTAAATATTATTCGCTATTAAAAGGTGTATTAAAATTACAGTATGTAACAAAACAGAAATTTTTTGCTCTGCAAAAGAAAACTTGATTTTGCACTTGATTTTCTTAAAGTCATCAAACTATTTGGGAAAAACAGGTTAAGATTCAAAAAATTTATTTATTTCTGAATAGAATGGTGTATGGAAAGTGACAGAATATTAATTTTTAAAATTCAAGTGTCATGTCTCCTTTTTCCTGGAATTCACCTAATGTAAAAAAATTATTTTTAAAATGCGTTTAAAATAATCTAATCAAAAAATTCATTTGTGTAGAAATATTACTCCGTGATTTCTTTAGACGATGTTTATTTGAAGCAAATCTGCCTGTTTGATCAGAATTTAAGTTGTATTCAAAGTTAATCATAGAACCTTATGTTATGGCAGCTGAGAAAGCCCATAAGTCCATTTTTTAATAATGACATTTTTTTTCTCATTAAAATAATAGTTTTAAAAAAAATCCAAAAATGTATTCATATACAGTGAACTCGCACTGCAACGTGATTCGACTTATTTGAAATGGCTACAACGTGAGTTTTTCACGAGTAGCAAATTTTAAAGCTAACGCGAATTTCTCGCCCGCAACGCAAAATTTTTGGAAGGGAAAAGCGTAAGTATCAGCTTCGCTATTGGCTACTAAAAATAGGATTCGTGGAAGAACTTTATTCCTTTAGCATCACTGAGAGCAGAAGTCCCCACCCCATACAAGTCTATTTATTACTTTGTTAGTGTCTACAAATAATCGCTCCGCATTTTTCCATACCTTTTTCCATTCCAAATACAGTGTAATCTCGATTTAACGATTGTCTAGTGACTGGAGAAAGTTATCGTAAAACCAAGGGTATCGTTAAATCGAGGAACATAGACATTCAATGCAGTCAAATCCGGACCAGTAAAATGTATCATGAAAATGAGGAAATCGCTAAATCGGGTATCGTTAAATCGAAGTTATAATGTATGAATGAAAGTTGATGAGATATAGTGATACTTAAGCGTTCTGTTTCATCTTAACTTTGTGAAGATCGGAGGAAAAAGAGAAAGTTTCAGACAGTTAAAGAAAAGGCAAAAATTATCGATGTGTTTGAACAAACAAAAAATGCTTCGAATGTAGCACGACAGGTATGAGTTCAATCGTCCCTAAGTGCAATTTAAAGTCAAGAAAAAAAATCGTAAAAAATTCAGAACTTAGTTTCAATATTGAAACACGCGGATAAGTGCATTAACAAAATGCAAACGTTATGAAATTGGAAGTTGCTCTTGCATTGTGTAATAAATAGATCGGGAAAAAGGGGTGTTACCATAGATGGAAATGTCATAAAAGAAAAGGCCGAGCTGCTGTATTTGGAAATGTATTAGAATAACGAACCGATCACTCAGCATAAATCATCATCATCATCTTCTTCATTTTTATACATAGTTTTAAATATTATTACTGTATCTATTGTTATTAGAGTTGCATTTTATTATCACTACATACTGTACCACAAGCGCAGCCAGAAATACCTTCTGGAGGGTTTTCTTTAATCAAAAATATCTTCTGGGGGGGGGGGAATGATCAAAAATACCTTCTGAAGATTTTTTTAAAAATCAAAACAGACCTTTCATAGTACTTAAACTACTGAATTATAATTTGCATTTATGTTAAAACCAATGCCTGGGGGGGGGGGGTTCAACTCCCAAAACCCCCTTTCGCTGCGCCACTGTACTGTACGAACTGTGCTATTTTATTTTATGCCTCTCTATCATTGATCATTGATTTTGTGCATCGTAAAGCTATTTTAAGTTGAACTTTGCATCTTTTTCAAAAAACAGTATTTTTTTTTTAAATCATAGAAACGGAAGTATGAGTAATACACTTAGAGAGTGTTTACACATATGTCTAAAATAATTGGATGTATTGACATACAAATCGTCTTTTCTACAACGTGAACATTACTTACGCCAGGGTTCTTGGAACGCTTTCGTCGCGAAGTCGAGACCAGACTGTACTCAGAATAATTGAGATAGAATAAAAAACACTATATAGGTCATTCTCCAGAAGATTTTTTTTTTTTTTTGAACGCAAATATTTTTCAATTTCGAAATCTTTTGTTTTCTTTCTTTCTTTTTTTTTTTAAAATTCTTACGTGGAAGTGTTACCTACTAGAAGTAACCATAAACAGTCGCCCAGCTTAGTTCAATTATTTTATTCATAAATAAAAAAAATAATAATAATGATAATAAATGCCTTGTTTACGGAAAAGAAGAAAAAACCTCCTAATGTTTAAAAATCGAGGCCAATTTAATATCAAAGTGCAGTAGGCTCTCTCTTTAACGACTTTCAAGGGACCACAAAAATCGTCCTTAGAATGCTTTTAACATTATAGTGAACCATCTGGGACTGTGGAAAGCCGTCGTTAAATAGAGCGTCGTTAAACAGAGAGTCAACTGTAGTAATTTTGTTAATTGTGCAAACAATGAGCTTTTTTAATGATCATTGGAAATCTAATATTAAGCTCTCTTAATTAAAGTACGGCTTAATTTTTAGTTATCCTTTTAGTTCAAATATGTGTTAAAAACTAGTGGATATTTAGTAAATCTGAGAATATACTGGAAAATTTATAATTTTGATGGAATGCCTAATACTGATGTATTTTCCCTCCATCATTTGTTATTTCACCTTAATTTATTATTTCACCCAATGTCAGTATTTCACCTTAGAAATAAGGACATTGATAAGGTCTATCTCAGAGATAAGATTCATGGTTGGTAAGGAATTTTCCATTAATATAGGCCTAATGGATACATTTTCAGGGATTTTTTTTTTATTACTTCGTTGTTACAACCTGCACATGTTAAACATATGAAAATATGTTCACTTCTTTTTTTACATTAATTTACATCCCTGAAATTCAAGTTCACGGAGGTGAGAGTTCACAATAATCGCACTTAGTTTTTGAAACAAAATTTATCGACAATAATCTCACTTCTTTATGGCTGAAAAGAACCAAGGAGGATCCCTTGTATCATGGAAAATAAAACGTGAAGTCATTACTGCCACGTGTTAATGAGAAATGGCGCTTTGTGTTTAGGTAATGAAGGTGCGAGTTTATTGTGTGAAATGATTCCTTATCCTACTAAAACGAACTAAAACACAATATTAAACAAATATATAAACTCAAACAAATAGTATTTGGGACACTTGTGAAAGAAACAATAAATAAATAAGTATATACTTTTAACTAAATACGTTATTAAGCACTATAAGTAGTCACACCAGGTGTGTGACATGACACGTACGGAGGGGAGAATTCACATGTTGTAAACCAAAAATATATTAAAATAAAAATTATAATTAAAAAATTGTTGGCAGGTTTAAATAGATACATTTTTAATGAAACTAGATAGCATTGTTAAATGAATTGTTCCTTAAGGTTTTTACAGTAAAAAGCGTGTGACAGAAAAGTTACACTTTTTGAAGAATGATCCATGTACAGTAATGTATGGATACAGGATATTTAACAGTGTGCATATGTAATTTACTATTATGCATATGTAATTTACTTTTATTCCCCAAAAGAAGTTATGTTTGAGTTGTCGTACTAAATTTCACGAACGATAGCATTCAATAAATATCAAAATATAAAATTTCAATTCAGTTAAGTAAGCAAATCAAAATGCTTACCTTCTTTATCTTCTTTATGCCATACGTCGTGTCGGTTCTTTCTTACGTCAATAGGTGAGTTAATTCTATACTGAAAACTTAGACTCATAATAAATCAGAGGCCTGAAAAAGGACTAGACAAAACTTCTATTAACTAACTATATTACTATTTTACATTTATGTACAATATTAAGACTATTAGAAAATTCGACAAACATAATCTAGGAGATTCCACCGCACAGCTCGTGGTTCGAAGCATCACTTGAATCTGCTAAAAGTTCGGATGGAAAAGTTCTAAGAGGTCAAACTCAAGTGGATCTCTGAGGGAAAAGGGGGAGAGAAGATCGAGTGTTCGTCACATACTCCCCCCGTTGAGTTTCGCAGGTTGAAACTCAACCCCAGTCGGATGAACAGTTCAAAAGATCCGAACGTCTAGGAGCTCGTACCACTCGTCCAGACCTGGTTATCCTGGGAGGATCATGATCATGTCCATTAGGTCCAGGTTGTGTTTTAGGTTCATCACCGATTGTCTCAGTTTGATGTTGATTCTCAACACAGTCTCTGAAATGACAGCCAGTTTCCCGGTTCACTTCCAATGGATATAATCTCTGTATTGGACGAAGTGTTTCCCCATATCTTGTTCGTAGTTTTACTAGGCGTATTACACCGTCTTTACCCGGAAATAACTCTATAATTTTCCCTAATGGCCAGTTTATTCTTTTTTCATTTGTTTCTATCAACACGATATCATTTCCGCGCGGGGGGAAAGAATTACCACATGGCCGTGAAGATTCGGGAAAAGTTTTGGTTTCATTTGGCTGAGTTATGAGTATCATGCGTTCGCGAGATTCCACTTCTCTCTTTAGAAAATTAATTAGGTCGGTAATTTTATTCTCTTGGGCCTCATGGTTTTTGTTAAAGTCCAAGGCCAAATCGCCTGGAATACTTCGAATTAAAATGGGAAATAATAATGTTCCGTAGCTATCTGGCTCAATTCCTAGACTTTTTAATGCGTTAATTTCAACTTGACATTTATCATACAATCTTCTTAAAGCAAGAACATTTCTAGAGTTTCTACAACTTTCTAAACTAAGTAAATTCGCCATGTGCCTGTCGATAATCAATTCTTTCTTTCCGAAACGCGATTCCAATATTGAAATAGATTTAGAATAATTTTCTTCCGTTATTGATAAACCAGAAATGGCCAATTCCGCATCTTTACATAAATATGACTTTAAATAGGAAAATTTCTCGACATTCGATAGGTTGTAATTTTCATGAACGGCAGTTTCAAACCTTGACCAAAATTCTGGCCACTTACAAATATCACCGTCAAAGGTTTCAATAGTGAGCCGCGGAAGTTTTACATATGTCGGCGAAACAGTTAAATCTGGTTTTGGGATGTTAACGCTAGCAGTTGAATTCTCGTTAAATTCTGTATTCAGGTGTTTAGACTGAACAGTCGATTTATTTAAATTCATATATTTCTTTGCTTTGAATCTCCAGGTTATTATTTTTTCTCGATATTCTTCTGTTGATTCTAGTTCCTTATCTACTTCCGTAGGAGACCATAATTGTTCTAGATCTGAATCCACCAATTTAAGCGATTCAAATTTATCATTCAATTGTTCTAAGAAAAGATCAAGTTCGCTATCTTCCGTTACTTCGGTTTTCTTAATTTCTATTTCAATCTTGTTTAATAGTTTAGTAACTGAAGATCGTAATGTAGTTCTTTTTCTTTTCAGTAATTCAATGTGTTGAGCGTTCTCAATTGATTTTGGTGTCGCGTTCTGAGTCATATTGCAGCCGCTTATCAATTTCAATTTTAATACAATATTCAAATTATTATGCAAAATATATCATATATAATCATTCATCTCAACATTTAAAATATGATATTCCAGTAATGCAATTATATCATATATGATCATATGTCTCAAAATTTAAAGTTATGATATTCTGTGCAACTTTTAATTAGTTTTGTCGTCAGACCTCTGATAACTGATCGATACTTCTTTAATTCTTCAAGTGTTGACATGTTTAAATAATTAATTTAACTGGTCAAATACAAAATTATTCAGAATTACAAATAATATTCAAAGAGTTATCAATTTTCAAAATATGTATAATGCAAACAATTTTCTAGACTTTCAAACATAATATCTGTAATCATTTAACTCCAAGAATTTTATTTTCGAAGACGTGTAATTCTTAAACAGTTGCAATTCAAATTTCAAATATAATATTTTCAAATATTTCAAAATTCAACAATTCAATTATTAACCACCTAAGACGTCCCTGTTCGGGCGCCAGTAAATATTTCACGAACGATAGCATTCAATAAATATCAAAATATAAAATTTCAATTCAGTTAAGTAAGCAAATCAAAATGCTTACCTTCTTTGTCTTCTTTATGCCATACGTCGTGTCGGTTCTTTCTTACGTCAATAGGTGAGTTAATTCTATACTGAAAACTTAGACTCATAATAAATCAGAGGCCTGAAAAAGGACTAGACAAAACTTCTATTAACTAACTATATTACTATTTTACATTTATGTACAATATTAAGACTATTAGAAAATTCGACAAACATAATCTAGGAGATTCCACCGCACAGCTCGTGGTTCGAAGCATCACTTGAATCTGCTAAAAGTTCGGATGGAAAAGTTCTAAGAGGTCAAACTCAAGTGGATCTCTGAGGGAAAAGGGGGAGAGAAGATCGAGTGTTCGTCACACTAAACACATGTAAAAATTAAGTATATAGTAATTGGTCAATTGATACTAAATATTATAAATCATTCATTGCTGCATATCATTTATACATCGTTTTAAGTTTTTCAGACTTCAAAAACAGTAAATTAATTTTCTTTGCTGTGGGTTTTTAGTAGTAGTAGCAAAAGTATTAATATCCCCCCCCCCCGTTTTTATGTTTTCATTAGTCTACGAAAAGTTTTCGTTTATTTCTTAATAAATTAAACGGAAATAAAATGCTTGATTTGAAGAAAAAAAATCCTCCTGTGTTATGAATACTGGAAAAGAAAAAGAAAATAATTTGTAGTACATTTCACGTTCTTAAGCCCTCGTTTTCGCAAAACGTGCCCAATTTTATTGCAAAGTTCTTCTTGTTACATTTAAGTTGTGTAGATGGCAGCAGCAGCAAAATATGAATTTGACACTGATGTGCACACATTTTTATTTATTTATTATTTTTTAACACACCTCGACAATTAAAATATAAACCTTGGCTTTAAAAAAATAAGATGTAATCATTTATTCAAGAATTTATTTGCAAACGTAATACCCATGAACATTTTTTTCATATGAAATAGTAAAATAATCAATCACTCAAAACAGTATAATTCGCTCCGTCATTATTTACAAAACAATTTGAAATCGAATTATAGAATACAACGAGGGGGGCACCGATGCTGATCACGGGAAGTCACTGTGAGTTCCTAAAATTTCCTTATTTGGCATTTTGTATCTGACGATTCGACAAAATCATCATCATTCGGCAAAATTTAAAGTTCTGTTTGGGAAAATTATCATCACTCGGCGAAATTTGGAGTTCTATTCTGCAAAATTATGTGTTTCATTCGGCAAAACTATGAGTTTCATTCGACAAAGCTATCATCATTCATAAAAACTTGGAGTTTCATTCGGCAAATTGAGAATTTCCGCTTTCCCAAAAATTAAAATTCAAGGCGCCCCTGAATACAACCAAAGATATTAGAGCTCATACGCACTTTGATTCAACTACTGAAACAAACCGAGTCATTTCAAGTGTGAAACATTTTAACAAAAAAAAACCAGAAAGTGTTTTTTCTACCATTGGCAGAAAAATAACCCAAAATTGCATCTTATAAACATTCGTTTCGAGTCCAAGCGCGTATTCTTTTGCTTTATCTTTTGACTTTGAGGAATCCATCGTCTTTTAACAATGTTTAAAAAACTTATGGGCGTTATATCTATCAACTAGAAAATCGCCCGTCAAGGTATGACGGGTGAAAATTGCTTCTACATTTGAACGAAGTCATTGCCATGGTGATATTTTGATAGTTGAAATTTTAACCCTAACTCCAGTGGATTAACTAACCCTAAACCCCAATAGATAGCGTTCATTGTTGACCATTTTTTCGTTTCTTCATTCCCTTGAAATTAGTCTTACCAGTAAAACAGTTAAGTTACCGGATCGAGTTCAGCCTTGTCACGATAAAGCTTTTCCCTGCATGTTAAACATTACCAAAACATATTATCAAATTATCACGCCGTAACACGAGTTTCATTGTTGATGACGTCAGGAGCGTTATTCGATAATTGGCTATTAGTATATATATGAGGATTCCGAATCAACGCTGAGATGTATATCATAACTTTGCAGTACTTAAGTGAAAAAAAAAAACTATCACGAACAATACCGTAAGCATGGTCGTTTTTTTTTCCAAGTTTTATTTTTTATAGAATTGCACTTTTCCTTCTACAATTCGAACATATTTCTTTTCCCAAAATTTACTCGTAAAAAAGTTAATATGAAGTACAGAAAATTATAAAATTTAAGAAAGCGTGATCAGGGGCGTCCCGAACTGAAATATTTGGGAGGGCAAAGAGTCTCAACTTGCCGAATGGAACTCCAAGTTGGCAGAATGATGATGATTTTCATGGATGAATTCCAAATTTCACCGAATGATGAGAATTTTGCCGAATTGTCGGACAAAATTTTCATTGTCTGTCTCGGACATCTCACGGACAAAATTGGTCGAACAAGGAATTTTTTCAGAGAACGCAATAACCTCCCTTGAGGGTGCCTCTGAGCGTGACTGATTGGTAAATGTGTTTTACGTTCTTAAAGTTGCTTTTTAGTTGAGTTGAGTGTGGGATGATATGTGCTGTTTTGAACTCCCAGCTACTATGGCAAGGGGCAGAAAAAAAAAGGCACAAAAAAAAAAGTGTTCAGACTTGACGGCGCATAGGCGGGAGGGCTCATCGGCCCGCGGGCCGATGGACCGGCTGGCCAGTCTGCCCCAGACTATGGCAATCTGACCAAGAATAAGGCCATTCTCATTAATTTAGTGATTTTAGTGTCGATTACTTAGTTTTCCCTTCTGCGGGTTCACTTTTTTTTAAAAAAGTAATTATACGCTTTTTCCACTTCAGACAATCATCAAAGTTTAAAAACGCATACAGTTGCTAATTGGGCCTCTAAATAAGTCTATCATTTTCATCATACTGTATCGCTACATCGAAGGAGTAAATTCCATTTATTGCCATTTAATGGCCTTAAGAGATAACCATTTCCCTCCTTCTCGTAAAATTACATGTATTTTTAATGGTATTTTGCTACATTCTCTTACATGCTTCTAAAATTTAAGTATTTACACCCAAATACTTAAATTTTAAATTGAAAAATCAAATATTTAAATTTTATGATTATGCCATGACCTTAGAGCAGGATTACAATGGAGTGAGCAAGTGCAATCTTAGCAAAAGCTAGCCCACAGACCCCAAGTCACGTGACTCAACAACGACGAATGGTTAGCACGTTTTGCGTGAAACAAGCGATAGAAACCTGATTTCTTCCAATGCTTTGCTTTAAAATATATCACGTGACTTGGGGTCTTGGTTTCATGAATGAAAGTCTTCACTCGCGCCATTTTATCTGTTCTCAATGGCCATGACAAATTATGACTTTTGAATATTAACCATAAAATTTTGATTATATGGCGTGAATGATCCTCAGCCACCTCCCCTTGGGGGAGGGGGAGTTTTGCCTCTGCTTGCCCCTCCCTAACGTGAATCCCGTCTACGCCAATTGTCGTAAGAAATGTTCAACATTTTATTGAGTTGGTGAGCCAAAGACAGCATAAATATGAAATTTATTTGCGTTCGTACTGTCTATATTACAATGACCGTCAAGGTGCCAATCCAGGTGTATATATACATTTGATAACTATTAGTTTTCAAAATTTTATCGGTGGTGATTAAAGCCGTACGTTTTGGAGCCCATTAGCAAAATAGTGTTTTCTTTTTCTTTTTTTTCTTTTCTTTTTTTTTTTTTGGCGTCATCGTTCTTATTTCAACGCAAATGTAGGAGCAGCATTGCCTCCAAATTAGAAAGAACTGCAACATGCAGAAAAAAAATCTTTTTTTTTTTGTTTATTACTTTCTCAGAAGAAAACAAAAATTATAAAATCTGCACATTTTTTTTAGCAAATTAAAAGCAAAAAAGTAGATACACAAATGCATAGGGTTTTTCTGTTTTCAAGTTTTGAAAGGAAAAAAAAGTTTACATTAATTTTAGTTTTATCTACATTTTATTCTTAAAACACTTCCAAGCAACCTTAAATTTTAGAGAATCAATGAGAGATAGCCCAATTTAAATACCCCTAAGTATGACCCTGTACATAATAGAGAAAAGAACTGAGGAAATGTGCATATTCTGAGGTTGAAAATTATAGTCTTCTTCCTTAAAATTGTCCTAATAGATGGCAGCACCTCAGAATTGAATTGATTGAGTTCAGCGATTTTCAACATGTGGTCTGACGGACTTGTACCACACCGGTTCGCAGAAGAATTTGACCGGTCCTCACAGATTTTTGCTTGTCCACGTTAAAAAAAAAAAAAAAATTCCTTTCTCAAGAAGAAGTGAACGAGAACACCAGAAAAGCAATAGTAATAATATCTTATACCACACCTTGTACGTGAATGTTTTGATTCATTTTCGTACTTTTCCATGATTTTTCAGCAACGTTTATTGCTATTGGCGGCTCATAGGAGGGGGCAGAGGGGGCCCCAAGGCCCCCTCACTTTTTTTCAGACAATATTTTTTTTTCTTTTTACTTATTTTCTTTTCTTTCTCTCTTTCTTTCTCTCTCTCTCTCTCTTTTTTTTTTTTTTGTGCGTACCTGCTTGAAATTTTAAAAAAAGGACTGTACCGTATTTTCCCGCGTATAATCCGTGGGTTGTCTGTTTAAAAAGTGTAAAATTGATGTTTTTATGTCTAGTATGGATTATGTGTGTGCGTGTGTGTTTCCTCCCTCCCCTCCCTTAACACCAAACACATTGAACCTCAATATTGACAGCAGGATTTACCGCGACCATAACCCTGCTTGTATATTGTTTATTTTACATAGCTTGAGTGTTCTTCTTACGTGATTCAGACTATGTAAAATAAACAATTTACATTAAAGGAAAAAGCCTTCATTTGTACAAGATTAGATCGTTTGCCCCTTTTTTGACTCTTTGTCTTCAAGTAGTTAGCGTACTATAATGACAATTTAGAGAAGAAATCATTATTTTTTAGATAATTTTTTTATTAGTTTTGAATATACGTTAAATGTTATAACTTCTTCACGCTTTCAATTTAGTTGCTGAAATTGTATGTTAAATAAAAGCTTCTTCTTCTTTTTTTTTTTTTTGCATCGTGTTATCCGCGGATTATACGCCGCTGCGAATTGTATAAAGATTTTTTTTCCCTTCAGACCGATTATAGGGCTTCAATTTTGAAAAAAAAAGTCCAGGGAAGAGCTCCAGAGCCCCTTCCCGTAATAATCTTCCAAGTTTGTCTACTATTGCGTTTTTGCGGGACGGAGAGGAATAGATATCTATTAATTTGCAAAAAAGGAAGAAAAAAAGAGGTCGGTGAGAGTCCCGGGGCTCTATTCCTTACCTTAACGTCAATAAATATGGCATATAACCACGTTTTAAACTTAGAGCAAGAATTGTAAATGGCCGCAGCAAGACCAATCATTGGCTCAGCAAAAAGCTTGCGAAACGATCTCAAGTCACGTGACTTTACAGCGACAAATGATTGACACGTGTTGCGTGAAATAGCGAACGAACCTGATTTCTTTCAATGCTTCGCTTCAAAATCCATCACGTTCTATATTTTCTTCTCTGTCTGCATTAAAATTCTAAATCTGGGTCAGGGGCACCGGCAGATTCATATGTAGAAGGGTACACCTGCAAGCAAATAGTTATAATTTTTTACTAGTTTTTTAATTTATTTATTTTTATTTATTTATTTATTTTTTTTAAGATTTAGTTTATCTATTTTTATTTATTTATTTTTTTAAAGATTTAGTTTATCTATTTGTATTTTATTTATTTATTTATTTTTTTTAAGATTTCGTTTATCTGTTTGTATTTTATTTATTTTAATCGAATCCTGAGATGTATTTTCATCTTTGTTAAAGCTTATTAATTTATAATTTTTAAATATTTCTCTGATCACAATATTTTTGCACTTTTGTAATTTGGTCTTGCTTGAAAGAAAATTAATTTAACTCATTCAAAATAATTAGTTATTAAAAGATTAAAAATATATTACTATTTAAAATGTTAGATTAATATTGCTTTTAAAATTTATTTATTTATTTCGTAAAGCCAGAGGGTGAAAGAGCTTCCCTAGCAGGTCCTTACCGGTGCTGCAAGGGAGGCGTACTGGACATGAACGTGAGATTAATAATTTTCGTGATGCATTTTGTAGCTTTTCCCTATCTGATTAATTAAATTTTATTTTTGAAAGTAGGAGCGTGAAAGTGCCCCACCCTGCCGGCAATCATGGACATAACATAATATTAACATCTTAGTAGTTTAAGTATTTTGTAGCTTGTTCTGTGTTTAAAATGAATTTAATTTAATTTATCTAACACAAATATATTTTAAGAAAGTTTAGGTATTACAATAGGGTGACGGCACCAGTAACAGACATGTGTGTGTTTAAGACATCGCTCTCAGGTTAATATAATTTTATGAACCTTTTAATGTATTTAGACTTTTTAAACTATTTTTCTCTCTTGCAATTACATCTCATCTGACGATTGGCTGCTTCTAGATCCTCTAAATTAATTAACTCTATTTTTATTTGCTCAATTTTGAAAAAAAAGTCCGAACCCCAGTAACAGACACCTTCAATTTTGATGATATCCAGTAACAGATAGGATGAGGAAAGGATGAGTAATGGACAGAATTCCCCTTTTCTTTTCAAAATGTGCAAAAGTTCTTTATTTTCAGATCTAAAAACTTTTTAAATTCAAATGAACATGAACACCGCCAAGTCTCGTGGTGGCTGTTTATAACCTTCCACTATTATGATTCTCTCTAACATTTATTCATAAAGTATTACTTTGATACTTGTGCTTGTACTTGTGGAATACTTCTGAGGCAAAAACCTTTAGTAAAAGTTGAATTTTCCATAACATTTTCTTAAAAGTGAAAATTTTGAAAATTTGCTTTTTTTTCGCGTTGACAGAATCATTTTGTTCCGAGTAGCAGTACGCGTTCCCGTCTTATTGTTTCACTGAAGTTCTGAAACTGAATAGGATTCGGATAGTAGTAGTTTGGAAAATTGGAGTTCTACCATACAGAGTAATCAGAAAAGGAGTACTATACATTTGAAAGATTAGTAATGCAGGGAATAATGTATGTAGTTAGGGTGTCCCAAAAAACGAAAGTCGACTTTTCAAGTCGCACACCATCTAATGTTTTTCCTTTTAGGTCAAAACAATTGTTAAAAAAAAAAAGAGTTTCATATAATTTGAATAAAGACGACCCGTGCGACTTGTGCCCGAAAGCGTGAACCAGTCCTGTGTACTAGGCCGAATCAAAAAAAAAAAAAAAAAGGAAGTGCGAAATTTTTTTTTGATAAAACGCTGCCCCAGTAGTCCCACATGTACCACACAAATATTTATCCAAATTAAAAAATATTGAAATGATCAGCAGGTGGCCTAAAATTTATGATTTTCTTCAAAAAATGGATTTTTTTCGATTTTATCTTTTAAAAAATTACATGTACATTTCAATAAAATATCAAGTTCAAAAGCCATCAACGTTCACATTTCTAAAGCCATATTTGAAAATGAAAAATAAAAAAATAATGTATTTAAAATGAAAAGTTTAACTTGAACTTGAAAAAATCCATATCTTGAGCACCATGTGAAAGACTTAAATGTTGTAAGAGAGCAAAAATTTCTATAATTGTTATATTATCGACTTTACCGTTTATGTTTTTCTTCTTAAAATATATCTCACATTATTTTTAAAGAAGTATAGAAAAAATCAATTTCTTGAAGAAAATCACAAATTTTAGGCCTCTTGCTAGACAGCTAAATATTTTTTAAATTTTGATAAATATTTTTGTGATACTTTTGTGCTATAACGGCAACGTTTTATCAACATGAAATTTCAAACTTCCGAAAAAGATAATATATCGATTCGACCTAGTACACATCCTTTCAGGTGCAAGTCGACACGGGTTGCCGTCGTTCAAATTTTATGAAAATTTTTCTACAAGTGTTTTGACCTAATTGGAAAAATATAAGAGGGTGTGCGACTTGAAAAATCGACTTTCGTTTTTTTTTTTTTGTACACCCTAATGTAGATGAGTAAAAAATGACACACAATTAAAAAATAATTTTGGGTTTTATTGTAACCCTCCCCCCCCCCCAAAAAAAAATCGCAGGCTTTTTAAGCAGGTAGTTGCGACGACTACTAGACGTGTGAAAGATCACTAATGCACGTCGTTTGGTGAAGATCCAGGTTCCCAGATCTTTCTCCGGGTGTGATTATTGGCAAATGTATACGGATCTGTCCACGGTGACTGATGTTACAATTTGACTCTATTTTTAACTTACAAATTCAGCGCTGTCTTGAAATTAAATTTTGTTTCTTCTAAAATTAATCTAAAATATCCTGATATGGTACATCACTGCCCCCACATATGTTTTCAGACTTGAGGAAATTTTTTTGTGTGAAATTGAAGGGAATAAAACACGTGACTGATGTTATGCAGAAGAGACATTGGGAAAATTGACTTATGTACAATTTGAAATTCTCTTCAAACTAATAACGTAAAATCGAAACAGATTTTTTCTCCTTAAAGTAGAGATTTTAGACTTAATGAAAACACTTTGTTTTATTGGAAAAACTTAAAAACGGAGAATATAAAAATTATTTAAAACCCGTGACTGATGATACAAAGAGTTTGTGACTGATGTTACATTAACAATAAATTGCTGCAACTATAAATTATTTCTCCTTAAAAATAAAATTAGCACATGTTTCTTTAAAATTGTATTTAAATTACAAGAAAAGTACATTTATAAAGTTTTAAAAGATATATTTTTGATGTATTTCATAAAATAAAAAGTCCTCTTGCATTTATTATATCTAGTGCGCGAAATATTTTATTCCTTTCTCATGTGAATAATAAATTTCATTCACATTGACAGGCTATTTCCGATGTCTTTCAGCTGGAATCTTGACAGTCACTAAATACTCTTAGTTTTTAATTTCAATGCATCTAAATTCTCGTGATACAATTGTTGGTGATATTCTTTAAGAACCCGTTCTCCAGTTGCAGTCAACAATTTTGGAACATGCTCTGCTGGAAGTGATTCTCTCCTTTACTGCAAAAAAAGTGTTGTTGCTAAACACCTGATGCAGCTTATAAATATAAAAAAAAGTATTACTCAAATATAACTCTTTATAACATGACTGTGCAAGTCGGATGGTGATAACTCTGAAATTTGCATGAAACTGTGACATTTAGAAATATTTCTGTATCGATGATATAGCACTTTTTTTCAAATGCATTTCATTCAGAATTAGTTGCATCTGTTTGTCAAATTTCATATTGGAAATGTTTTTTACGGCTGCAGTGAAGATATAACAAAAAGCACTTTTAATAACTAACAGTTTTTACCAAAGTTTCATTATTTTGAAGAGGCGTAATGTAGCTAATAATTTAAACCTGGGACTTCAATACTTTAAATTTGTTCTACTCTTGTTCTACTTCATCATCTAATTTCTCTTTTTAGTTCCACTCTGAACTAACTTTGGTAATTATGCTAGGATTTTTAAAATTATTTTATTTATTTTTTATCGTCCGCTCTTTTTAGCTTCTACTTTGTTTTACTTTTTGTAATTTTTATGTTTTCCTTTATTTCTTAATTATATCGCCTCCTTTTTTGCCTTTCTGCAGCAATTAATGGCGTTTGTGCAATTTGTTTGAGGTTTATTACCGAAAAGAGAAATGTGACTGATGTTACTGTGATTGATGTTACATATTTTAAATAAGTTTTAAGTAATTAAATTCAACTATTTCTAAATATTTAAGGGATTAATATTAAAGATATCATCATAAATGAAGAGAATATGACTTTTTATAAACTTGGGTTTGTTTTTGTTTAAACAGTGCAAACTTTTATACAATTTTGTGACTGATGTTACATTAGAGTATGAGGCCTAGTTTTAAAAAAAATGTTAAAAGACAATGATAACAGTTTAAAGTTTCTTTGTTGGTCTAATCTCTTCCTATGTAAACTAAATTTCAATAAAAAATAAGATTGTAGACATAACAATTAAATTTTTAAGTGAAAAAAGGGTTTAACTTTTTGAGCCGCTTATACAACGACACATGGGCACTGAGTAGTGTTGTTCAAATTTGCCTATAAAACTTACAAAAAATGTGTTTATAATTTTTTTTGCATAGTTTTGTAAAAATGCAGTGTTTTTAATCTCATATGAAAGAAAAAGGTTACTGATACAATGAAGTTTTTTTTTTACTGTGTTGTCTCTATTTTCATGGAATTGCCCATACGCATTTTTTGATTACCTGGTATACATATGGTAACCGCCAGGGCGGCTAGATTGGCCGCTTTTGACGGCTGCCTCTACCTTGCCGCCTACGGCGGCTCGTGCAAAAATAATTCAAGACCAAATTGTTCGACAGGCACTAAAGAAGTAGGATATAGTCAGAAAGAATGGGACAACTTCATTTATGCCTAGAAAAAATTTTAATGTTGTATGTTATTTCTGGCTTATCCAAAAAATGTAACAGATTAGAATCAAACAAGATAATAAATCTGCAACATTTACTAAAACAAGATATAAAATCATTTTCTCCTACTTTTGTTTCTGCCTAAATGCAGCTGTCCTATTTCTACCGACTCCCATTATTATATAATGTCCGTTTTGAAGCCATACTTTTACTGCATTGACGTTAAAATTTTTGTTGAATTGTAACTATTTTCTGTCGAGTTGAATTTCAAATTTTGAGAGAGTTTTCTTTTTTTTTTGTAATTTAGCATTATATTTTAAATATCCTTTGTTTGTTTGCTTAAGTACTAGAAAATGAAATATATATTTTGATTTTTTTATTTTTCTTATAAGTCCCATATTAATTGCTTGACATTGTTTACTTATATAATGCTGAGAAGACAAAAACATCGTTTTAAATATATCTGATTGTTTTATTTTTATACAAAAGGAAAATAATGTCTTGAAGTAATTTTTACAGCAGAGAGATAACTAACATTCGAAAAACGATAATGATTTCCATGAAAGCAACTTGTTTAGTTCTAGACGAACCCCTTGATATCTTTCTTTTCACTTTCTTCTGTGTTTTTGATCTGTTTGGTCTTGGTGAGTAGAAAATTGCAAAATAATTTCGTCTCACGATCGAGTGATCCCATCGATTATTACAGCCGTTGTTAAGGCAACGTCAGTCTCTACAAAAGATACAAAACTAACCTTTCCCGTCTGTCAAGACATCAAGTGAAGCGAATTAACAGATTCTTGCATATTGATTTGGCAGCTCTTCGCACTGCTACCTTGTTTATGGTTCTGCGTATAGAAACAATGGGGTGGTTTCCTTCAGTCAAAAGTACTACTTTTAGTCATTGAAATGGATAGAATGAGCAAAAAAAAATGCATGGACCCAGAAAATACTTTCATTTTCCCAACAGTTATTTTTTAATTATTTTTTTTAAATGACCGATTTTTCAAACAAGGCGTGGTCTTTATGACATCACAAATGATGCAATTTGGCGCATCTTTCCATTACGTTTCCACGTTATGATAATCAAGCAGCGAATTAAAATTGCGCTCTACGCTTACTATCAACCATATCGTTGCCAATGCAAGTGAATAAAGATGCGAATTAAATATTTTGTTCTGTGAATGGCAACATTGAATGGCATTTCATCGTTTGTGATGTCACACGACAGAAGTGTAAGCAATGAAAGCGCAACGATTTAAGTAATTTTTTAAAAATATTAAACTTGAATAAATTATTTAAAAAATGGTGTGATCCTATGTTTTTAAGCATACTCTTTCAGAAAAAGATACTTTAAAAATTTTGGAAACGACCCCATTACTCCGTCTCTCTCTTTATACTCAATCAGCGTGTAAACGTGTATGATTGTGTGTGTGTGTGTGTGTGAGAGAGAGAGAAAGTACGAATGGGGGAACCGTTTAGGAAAAATGTACGAGCTTCATTTTTATGTAGCACATCTATTTTTTCAAGAGCGGGGGTGGGGGGTACCACTGGAAATTACCACCGAGAATAATTAAAGCAGAATTAAGAGCGACAGTTTAAAATCCTTTTAAAAGTCTTGCGTATATTTATTTCAAACATTTTATTTGTAACGAAATAGAAGATGGCAACAGATGGAACAATTTTAAATCATTGCAACTTCTCTGATCGTATGCTAATAATGAAATCAAGATATAAGCTTGCTGGAAGCAGTCGTAACTTTTGATTTATTTCAGCTGATTATAACTCATTCAAAAGATGACACAAAAATAAGTCCCCTTGCAGTGATTGGTGCCAAAACCAAACCAGTACCAGTTTCTGTGCAGTTAAATTTTATACTAAATTTCATCCAAATCGCAGCATTACTTCTTGAGATGAAGCAGTTACAATAAACGGGAACGAACGTTCGAATGCACCACCCCTCTTACAGCTACTGACGCCAAAACCGAATCAGCTTCTGTACTCTCTAAGATCTACCTAACCCATGGACCAACTTTTGTCTTTTTGAGATATAGCATTCATAAATAAGGAGAAACAATATTCGAATGCTCCATCCCCTTTTAAACAATTGCCACCGAATTCGAATCAGCATTTATACCCTTTAAGGTAGGGTGTTAACTCCTATGGACCAAGTTTTTCTGAATGTGCCCTTACTTGCCGAGATTTAGCAAAGAATAAATCCAATTCGTCCGCCCCCGTTGAAGGAATTCACATAGTGGTATATATGTGTGTCAACTTTCGTTAAATTTTATACAAAATGTTTTTCACTAGAGCGGCCAAAAAAAAAAAGAAAGAAAAAACTGTCATATATATACAGACACACAGAGAGACAGACAGACATGCACACACACAGAAACAGACAGACATGCCCACACAGAGACAAACAGACATTTTCCAAAAATGGTCAAAACAAATTCAATATATCTCAAAGCGTACAAATCCGTCGGAATCAGAAATTTAAATATATTCACAAATGCAATAAAATGAAAAGCATTTACTGCGATGCGTTCCCCCCCCCCCTCCCTTTTTTCTGAAATGTTTTTTGAATAAACATTTATTGTTGCCATCTGTCTCTTCAAGTTTTTGCGTGACAGCGCTTCTTAAGTTTGGAAATAAAGACAGTGAATCAATTTTTAGTGATGAAATTATGTGAAAATCACATTTACATTCTTAAATGTCTTGTAAACAAATGCTATCTATACGCGGAGGCACCATCCCCCGAAACGTTAAATTTAATTGCAAAAGTAATGCAAAATTAGCTTTAAGCAATCATTAGCATTTGGATGAGCTTCTCCAAACACTAAGGTAAGTTCCCCCAAACATTTTTTTCCCCCCGCTACAGCACTAACTAGTTGTATTAACCACATACGGTTCTTGCGGGACATCCTGTCAGTCTCAAAGTAGTCCTGGAACTGACGGCACTTCTGTAGAAAAGTTTAAGTAGAGAGGTTTTTTTTTTTTTTAAATTGCTTAGTAGGCGTTCTAGAAAGTATTTTGGACTTGGGTGGACATCGACCACCTGGTCCATTCTCGTGCTATGACGTCATCAAAGATGGCGGCCGCTTGCTCTCATAAATATTCAGCACTTCTGTAGAAAGTTCGTGTAGGTAGAATTTTTTATCAAAAATGTTTAGTATGTGTCCTAGAAAGTATTTTGGAGTTGAGCGGACATCCTCCACCTGGTGCATTTTCCAGCTATGACGTCATCAAATATGGCGGCCGCGCGCTCTCGCTCATAAATGCTCATATCCATATTAATACTTGACGTATTCGCATGAAATTTACACATTTTTATATTATTTTGTCTGGTGCTAGTTTTTTTTAAGTTAAGCTGTTCGAAATTTCCCCTAAAAAGAATTTAAATCATTTTTGAAATTGTTTTTTTTTCCCATCTTCAACCATCAACAGCTGATTGGTACTGTTCAAAAAAAAAAAAAAAAAATGGTATTCAAGCAATTGTTTGTGGGAAAAAAAATATTTCTCGTTTTCACTTAGAGTAACTAATCAACCGAAATATTTGTTATTCGTCCTCTTTTCGGTGACTCTCACAATAGCAATAGAGCGCGTTGTTGTTCTTCGAAGAATACGATAGGGTGATGCGTAGTGAATGCAATAAATGGTGGAGTTTCGGCGTATTTTGAACATATTTTTAGTCTTAATATTTGCAAAAACATAAATCTTATATAAAAAATATATTATTTTTTAAATTTATAGCGATAGTTAAAACACATTACTTTTCACCTTAAAAACCCCAATTTCAACACATACTTACCAAATTTTCAGTCAAACTGGTCGAGTATTAACATGGATATAATTGTTTATGAGAGCGCGCTGTCGCCATCTTTGATGACGTCATAGCAGGAAAATACACCAAATGGCGGATTTCCGCTCAAGTACAAAACACGTTCTAGGACACACACTAAACATTTTTGATAAAACATTCTACCTACACGGTCTTTCTACAGAAGTGCTGAATATTTATGAGAGCGAGCGTTCGCCGTCTTTGATGACGTCATAACAGCAGAATGGACCAGGTGGCCGATGTCCACCCAAGTCCAAAAAACTTTCTAGGACATCTACTAAACATCGGACAGGGATTTATCGCATTTTACTCTTATAGATCTATCCCAGTGAAAGTCTGAAATTCAGGAAAGTGCCCTGCCCTTTATACAAAGAGAGTCGTGAAGTTTGGTAATCAAAAGTTGACGCCAAACTTCGTCGAAAGCTCTGGACATATCCAAGAGGGCGGCAATTGAATGATTAGTAGGCCTCTTATTCTGCGCGTCTCGAATATTCTGGCAGACAAACAAGATCTGATCAACCGTGCTATGACCCCTTCTGTATCCGTACTGCTCTCTAGGAAGCAGGTCATTTGCATGTAAATGAAGTTTTAACCTTGCAAGAATAAGTCTCTCCATGAGTTTACATACAAAAGAGGTCAACGCAATGGATCTAAAGCTTTTATTGTTACTAGAGTCCTTTCCAGGTTTTAAGATGGGAATGATGATGGCTCTCTTCCATTCCCGGAGGAGACGACCAGTATTCCAAGAATGGTTAAATATATCCAGAAGTTTCTGCAAACTATGAGGCATAAGGTGGCCAATCATGAAACTCTGAAAAATGGCACAAGTGAGAACATCCATCCAGGAACCTCTAAAGTGTTTAGCACTTTGCAAATGGCCAACGATTTTCTGAAAGGAATATAACAAATCCTGGACACTGATCTTCATCACAAGAATAGTTATTCTAGCCGAACAAGATCATGTCGGCCAAGCCGAACCAAATGCAAAATTCTTGCTGACTCGGTATCAAAAAATCCCCGTTCCAAAAATGCTCCCCCACAACACATGAGTATGCTCATCCACCACACCATGTCACGGCTACTGCTGCAAATGGCACATACACTGCTACCTGTCGAAACCACTTCTATCACCGTAGCCCCACTACAGCTCACACGGCACAATCTCCAAATACGGGAGGTTGATCTGCCAGACCCTGTAACGACGCTAAAAATATCTCATCATGAATTTATATGCAACTTTAACGGAGCCGTTAGACGCGATAATTTTTTTCTCTGTCTTAAAAAATGGCACCCTTATAGTAAATATCATCTTTTTAGAGGAATAAAATGTACATTAAAAATAGCTTAAAAATCAAAAACAAATAACGATTGAAAACCTGAATGTTAATTTTTTTTTGTATGCTAAAAAAATTAAAATGTGAACGTGAAGTAGAAACATTATGGTTTTCAATACATTTAAGGTTGGATTACTATTGCGCAGTTAAACTTTTTCTTTGCTTGTATAAGCAAGACAGGTATAGTTAGTACAAACCTAGCGGCATTGCGAAGGCAACGCAGTTCCTAATCACAGCATTAATTATCACGAGACGCTGCCAGATTAGGTTTGCCTAATCTGGTAAAAATAGTTTTTCTGGTAAAAATAGTTTTATACTTCAGAGAGAAAAAGACATTTTGATATCATAACTTCAAAAAATATTGAAATTAAAGTGCAAAATTTAGTTAATATAGGAGTTATGATTCCTAATCTTCGTAAATATTTAACTGCAAAAATTCTAACACCAAATGTTAGGTCTGCAAACAAGTTTTAAACATAATGTGAAGATTTTTATTAAATATTTATTATTAATAAAATATTTTGTTTCTTTTTCAGAGCTCCTGTTTTGTATTGATCTGAAAACTGCAAGTATTTGGAAGAACACAGAAAAATATTTGGTTCCGTAACTCCACATTTTCTGAGAAAAAAATGATTGGGCATGGTCGTAAAATAATAAAAACAATGAAAACTTTTGAAATGTATAGTGCTTTAAACATTAAAATCTCTTTCTAAACGCAAATATACAGACAATTTATCTGTTTCTACAGTTTTTTTTTTTTTTTAAAGCTTGCATATACATAAATAGTCTTGTGGATTGTAATGCATAAATATGCATTGCAAAGAATTGTTTTTTTCATGGGTGTTCCCCTTCCAGAGCAAAGGAGCACTCCCTAAATCTCGTAAAAATCCCCCCAAAATGCCCTTTTCCCTCACAAAATTCCCCTCAAAACACGCCTTTCAAAATGTCTATGGCGCAGTCTGTGCCATGACCCCCCCCCCCCCCAGGTGGGCACCCATGTTATCATACTCGCAAAATTATTCCCTATTTAGATAATATGAAGTGAGCTGACTTATCAACACCACTTTCTAGAATCAACACAGCTCAAACACAGAAGGTAAACATTCAAAATAAGATGCATATCTGCTAATAAGCAATAATTAAAATCAACTGAGTTAAGCACAAGAAGAGAAGAAGGGAGGGAGAGAGGGGGAAAAGAAAGTTTGAAAGACGAAATCAAATCAACAACTTCTTGTTTATTTCAGACTTTCCAAAAATTAACTGTTTTAGTTCATCTATTCAGACACGAAATTTAAACAATACATAAAATGTTTCTTATTCGCATTACATCATGTGGACTGGTTAGAATGTTATGCCAAAAAGTTCTTTCTTTCAGCTGAACAACTTCTTTCCGTTTTTTAATTTTTTTGTGTGCTCACTTAAATTTCTCGTTAGATATATGAAATAGAAAACAAATGCGTGATTTTAAAATGTTATACTGCCCCATTATGATTAATTTTAAACATTTAAATGTGTGGTTAAAATAGTCTAGTATACATACATAAAGTCGTATGTGTATACAAAAATATTTACTTAAAAATAAAATTTGGGTCAGAATATGTAACTACGCACTTTTGGGTGACATTGGGGGAAAAAAATTACCGCTGTTTATATTCGCTAATTATTGGGAAAGTTTTATATCCAGGACATTATTTCAACTTTTTAGTGCAAGATATACATCTTTTAAAATATGGTAGAACTCTGTTTTTGAATGAAATATATTAATTTGACATATTTTTTGAATTGCTTTTGGTGGAATTATGGTGTATTGAAACTGAGTTAAACCTTCAAACTCTGATACAAAGTTAATGTGATGTGTTAGTATCTTTTTAAGTACGTCAATAAAGATCTATTTAAATATGTGCGTAACTTTTAAAGTACTTCTTAGTACGTCACCTACAGTTCTGCATTGTATAGGTTGCTTGGCAATTGGTTTAAATTTCCTTTTAGAGACCACAGCACAACACCGCAAAAATGCACATCACTAAGAGGAGGGTGGCCCAAAGCGGGTAGGATAACGAAACAAGATCAAAAATTGTAGTTTTTGGCTTTTTACCGTAATAATTTTGATTTTACTCCTTAGAAGGGATGTTGAACTTCAAAATAAAAAGGGATTCTTGCAGGGATTCTTGCAGTATTTCAAAATCAATATTTTTTTACTGTCAAATATTACGAACACTCGAAAAACTCACTTTGCCCTACCAGGGGACCTAAGGCGGGTTAGCCGTTCGGGTACAGCAGGGTTAGCTTAACTAATTGGAATTTGGACATTTATTAGTCAAATATGAAGTAATAAATGGTTAAACCAATTCATTAGCTAACTGCCATTATTTAAAAAAATAAAAATAAGGTTATACTTATCGAAGTTATACTTATAAAAAACATTAAGAAATAATTGATTCAATCAAATAACTAGCAAATTTCCATTATAAAAAAATTACTTTTTAAAGTTATACTTATCCTATTTAGATAGAAAATCTTAGTCTGTACATTTGCCAATAAAACACATAGAAAGCGGGTATACCCGCTTTTCCCGAAAGCACATTTTTTATTTCAATAATTATAACTTTAGATTAATAATTTAAAAAACGGAAAGAAATGGTCAGAATAACGTAGTATTATTGACAATAAAAACATAAGCAGGTCTTCGTCTAATCACAAGTTACATACCTTCAGTTTTTTTTAAAAACTTTATCATTTTTTGTGTTTTAATTCTGATTACGTCATGTCTCTTCACCGCTGCTTTGCTGGGACTGATTGAAACTCGGGGGTATTCGGGTTAACACGACATAAGTATGCATCGCCTCTTGTACACTACGCGGTGGCATACAATTGCCTACCTGCTTTGGGTGACATATCCGCTTTGGACCACCCTCCCCTACTTTAAAGATAAAATGTCGCAAATATGAGTGCTTTCTTACTAAACGTGGAATAGGATTATTTTAGGACATCAAGAGCTAGATTGTGCTAAATGGATTGCGCCATAACGCTCCTGGTGCCGAGTTAAGGTGCGGTTTTATTGTATCACAGGTTAAAGGTTTGAAATGAGCCGCACCCAGCCTTATCTTTTACGTTACTTACTGTAATATCTATTCATTGGTATTGGTACATGTGATGTGGGACAATCTTACCCCCTGCTGGAAAAATGTCATCCCATTCGACGATAATTCATATAATAATTGTTTTCTAATATAGTTATGCAAGAATAAAACTTTTGTAAACATTATACTAAAATATCTCTTTTACTCTGAGATTGCATAAAAATTTCAAATAATAATTTGCATTATACATCTATCTATTTGAGCCATCCGAAAACCAAAGGGAGTAACGCTGAATCTGGTCTCAATTTTTTACATGTTTTAGCATTAAAAGTGCAACAAAATGAAAAAAAAAAAACTCTTGGTACGCTAATGTAATCAAGAAACCTGAGGATAGTGTAATAATGAATAAATATAAATAAATAAATGAGTTTAAAAAAAAACATAGTAAAACATGTTTCTGGAGCCATAAATAATTTGGCCTCGTGTCCACGTTATTGAAATATGAGGTCTTAAAATAATCGAAGTTTTAGAAAAGTCGCCAACTTTAGTGAGTTTGGGTGAGTAATGGGAGATATCGTTCACACACTTGGCAGATGAATGTGCTGCTACAATCAGACAGCGAGATTCCGTGATATCTTCAGTTTCTCGCCAAGTCTTTAAGATTGGTGTTTTTTTATGAAATTTCGGCACATATATACTTTAAGATCTCATGTCTCGATAAGGAGGCACGAGGACACATAACTTTTGCGTCAAAAAAAGTCTCTGTATGCTCATTAAATTGCTACCTATATAGACTTCTTTCATTTTTACAATATTTGTGTGAATTCCTGGTAAGAACCCGTGATATGTAATAATAATTAAAAAAAAAAGAACACATTCGTAATAGCGTGACGATAGAAAACCTTTCTCAACTTAAAGAATTAACCGTTTGTCAACATTTCTAAACACGCGAGTGAAATTGTAGCGCGAATAACCATTACTTCCACAGAAGGAACAGTAATTTTTTTTCTCCAAATTTTAGAATCTGCGGATTTAATTACTTCGGATTTTGAATGGCTCATTTGTATGTAAATAAAATATCTGATGGTCAACATATAAGAGCATTTCGTCAGCTTTTCAAACAATAAACTCCTGTGTCCGCAAAATATTTCTGTAGAAATTCCTGCGCTCATGTTGTTGTTCAATGATTCCACATGTAATCCTGTTTATAAACTAACAATATCTTTGAACTCTGCTGAGCAATCCAAAAGTTCTTCCGTGCCTCTCGGAAGAATATTACATGAGTTTATAACAGATCTTGAGCGTCTTGCTTGCAAAACCCTTATTAAATCGGTAGAAGGTGATTTCGGGTTAAGTGCAAGTAATAATTTGGATGTTGATGGTAGTTTTGGGTAAGTCAGATAATTTCTTCGTTTTACAACGATGTTGTTCGATCTATTGTGAGTGAACGATTTTGAGACACAACGATTTCTATTAATTTTATTTTGCGATTGCTTTAGCTCTGCGTTATCTTTTGAGCTTTGATCAACTTCCTTGCTGTCAGAGGAGTCTTTGATGTCTTGTAACTGGATTAATTGGAAGTCTTTCTCAGAAAAATACACAGCATTTGTGTAAACTACTTTTGATTGTTCAGCGGATTCTGAGGAGTTTAATTCCTCTTCCGTCATATCCCGATAGCTAGCTAAATCGTTAAATTCATCTTCATCTTCTTCAAACATATCTTCAAAAAATATATTATTGTTTCTTTTGTTTTCATTTGATTCAGTGTGACCCGAGTCGGTTTTCCATTTACTAATAGCTGATGTTAAGTCAAGAAGTTGGAATTGAAAAGTTGGTGGTCTTGAGCTTCCAAACACAATGGGTGATGACAAAGAAGTAACAGAAGAGAGTCGGCGTCTCCTCCACACTTGTGGCACAAGAAAATCGTCAGTATTTGCTTCTGAATCAGGAGATTCCACCGCATCAGACTTTCGAATTTTAGAATTCGTTTGGAAGAAAGACAAGATAGAACTAAGTTTCTTTCGAATATCTTTTCGGAGTATCAAAGTCATTACCGGAAAGATTAAATTGAAAGAGCATTTGCAATAATAAAACGGTCGTTCCACTGGAGGTGTGATTTGAGTGACTGGAAGGAACATGCGAATTGTTGAATTATGTTTGTTCAAATTTATCGATGAAATTGCGTTGGATGTTGTGACGGAAGAAATCAAGTTGACAATGGATGGAAAGTCAAGAACAAGAAAAAGCACAAATACAGAAGCGACAAATTTGCTATTTTGCCATTCGTTCCACAGGTGTGTTTCTTCGAAGAATAATTCCGCGTAAGACAGTTCACTTCTTTGCATGCTCCTGATGCTTCTAAAATTTTTGATAAAGGCACAGGATAAAGTCAGTACGGATGCACAGATAGGAAGCGCGTAAGAAGTGATAGTTAATACTTTATAATACACATTACCGTACGTAACGACCGAACAAGACACACGACTAGGAAAGAAATGAGCTTCTGTGTACCCGAATATTAATGGGGAGGCTGTCGCTGTGAAAACGACACCAAACGTAAACGCAGCAACAGGTCGTTTGCATACCGCGTAAGAACATTTGGACAATGAAGGCTTCACCATGCATATCCACCGTTCTGTGCACATCCAGAAGATGCTCCATGTAATCAACAAACTAATTAATAAGCAACAGGCTGCATTAATCACGCACATTTTTGTACCTAACACCCAAATGCCGGTTTTCAAATAATGCATTGACATTGGAATGTTGACTGCAGAATCCAACAAACAAGCTAAAGATATTGAAGACACACATTGGTTTAAAATCAGTTTTTTGAGACTACTGCTACAGAATATTGAAAACATTAGACACAGGTTCATAACAATTGCTGATGCCGCTAGCAGACCCAGTGCAATGCAGACCACCACATTAATGGAAATGAAGGACTTCATTGGTTTTTCCAACCAGCTGAAACTCGCATTGATGACAAGAACCAAAGTAATTTTGAGTTCTCCGGATGCGTTAGAGCTGACTACACTGTTATGCTCCATTCTTAGTTTAGTTTTCTGAAGTTTATATTCAACGAAGAGCGAACGGAAAACCGTCAAGCTTCGCTGGAAAAAATTTCTGCAAGCAGGAGAAAAATCAATTCGCAGATGTTGTAGCGCCATCTTTGAACCAAAGATTACATAAAACGACGATTCTGTTTCAACTGTTTAAATTTCAGTTTTAATGAGATAAAATATTTAAAAGCAAGTATTCACATGTTGTGGAAATCAGACTGATGGTCAAGTTAAAAGCTATATAGATGTATGATCACTTTTCAGAGAGTCACATAGTTTTAGATTAAGCATAAAACTGATACAAAAAATATCACACAAAAACTGTTTTAATATATCTGAGCATTGCGTAATAATTAAAAAAAAGAAGAAAATAAAAAATTTTAAAAATAAACAACATTTGGGAAAATTTATACTTTTATCTAAATCATGCATATTTCAGTACAGATTGTATGTAAAAGTTAAAAAATTTTAGAAGAGTAAGCTCTCAATGGGGTGGTTTCCTTCAGTTAAAAGTACTACTTTGATACATTAAAATGGATAGAATGAGCAAAAAAAAAACATGGACCCAGAAAATACTTTTATTTTCCCAACTGTTTTTTTTTTTAATTAATTTTTTAAAACATTCGATTTTTCAAACAAGGCGTGGTCTTTATGACGTCACAAATGATGCAATTTGACGCATCTTTCTACTACGTTCCGCGTTATGATAATCAAGCAGCGAATTAAAATTGCGCTCTATGCTTACTACCAACCATATCGTTGCCAATACACGTGAGTAAAGATGCGAATTAAATATTTTGCTCTGTGAATGGCAACACAGAACAACATTTCATCATTTATGATGTCACACGACAGAAGTGTAAACAATGAAAGCGCACAGATTTAAGTAATATTTTTAAAATATAAAACTTAAATAAATTATTTAAAAAATGATCAGATCCTATGTTTTTAAGCATGCTCTTTCAAAAAAAAATATTTTTAAAATTTTAGAAACGACCCCATTGGTCAATGTGATGTTTTCTATTTTATTTTATTAAACAATATATATCTAACACAAGAGCTTCAGTTATATGTTAGAAGATAATGCATGCTCATATGTCTTTTACATAGTATATGATAAATAATATAAGCATAACCATTACCTGCCACTTTCTTAATATACTATATCTGAGGCAGTGGGGATCAAAGGGATGTTAGTGCACATTTTCAAGTTAGTTTTGAGTAAAATGCGTTTAAAGTTGCGGTACTAGATCATTAAAAAGTTTTTCTTAATCATGCTATATAACAGCACCTAATACTAGTACTATCTTTTGCACCTAGACAGTGGAGAGGTTCAACTACCTTTCGTCCTGGTTATCTCCAGATTTTGAATTTTGGCACTTACATCCAATAGTTTCTCACTGCCTTATATCTCAATGCGCATCTTTGAAAATGCTGGCTGTGTGAAAATAAACGTTTCAGAAATACAATTTATTTTGTTAATTGATGCTTTTCTGAAACATTTTCTGAGATAATTTTATATTGTAACCTGCAACGATTTCATTTCTTATTAAAACAAGAAGTTCTGTCTAGAACTAGATGATCCTACTTTCCCGTATACCCATACTACTTTCTAGTACCTGATCAATATTCTCAAAAATATCTAAAATCGCAAATTTTTTCAAACATATTTTTAAGCTGATTTCTAGGAATAAAATATTCCTCACTCATCTAAAAAATTAAATACGTAAAAAAAAATAGCAGCAACTTTTGAACAAAGCAGCTAATACACTTTTTTCCATTAAAAAAATCTTTAACAGCTTTCAAAACGAAAAAATAATAATTGAAATTAATAAGCTCATTAAAATAAATACATCATATCAAAAAAAAAAAAAAAAATCGTTTCTTTTTCCCCTGTTGTCAAAAACAATTTTTTAAATGAATTAATGCACTTAATAAATTAAATAAAAACAATAAAATGTCAACTTAAAGAAATAATTTTCACTGTCAAACTAAAAAAAGAAAAAATCGTCTGCGCATATCTTTATGTAGAAACATAAATGACTTCGAGTTTATTCGCCGAAAACTGAATACCTAAATTAAAACTTTAGCGTAAAAATAAAAACAAGTCAAATCAACAATAATTATTTCACAGTCAAAAACCATAGCTGCGGAGTCGGAGTCGGAGTCCATCTCATTTTGGGGTAAAGGAGTCGGAGTCGAATATCTAAGAATCTGAGTCAGTCATTTGTCCTCCGTGTATAAATTTTTGCCAAAGCTGCTAAGTCTGAGTCAAAGTCGGGGAGTCGGAGTCCGATTAATTGTCGGGCATAGGAGTCGGAGTCGGAGTCAAGTGCCCCTAAATTCTCGGAGTCGAAGTCTGTAGTTTGGCGTCAAGAGCTATTTCCAACAAAATTTGTTTGAAGTAAATCCGTCTTCAAGTACGGAATCTACATTGACTTTCAGTTTCCCCGTAGGCGCTAATGTTAAGGGATTTTAACTGTTCAAAATTGAACGAAAATTATTCATATCAAAAAGATATTTTATATACAAGTTTTTCATCAAAAGCTTTTTCCTACAAAGTTTGTTTGAAGCAAATTCGCCTCACAGTTCGGAATTGCCTTGAATTTCCCCGTAGGCGCTAATGTTAAGTTTTTTTGAACTGTTCAAAATTGAACAAAAAATAGTTCAAATCAAAAAGTGATGGGGGTAAAAGTGAATATGGGAATGAGGTGTCCTCGCCGAGATCTTTCGAACAAAAAAAGGTTTGTTCGAATCGGACTATTCATTCAAAAGTTATTAGGGGGGGGGCAGACAGACTGACAGACAGACCGACAGACATTTTTCCCCATCTCAATACCCTACTTTCCAATTTTTAATTTTTCAATATTTATTTAATTATTTTATTTATTTTTGACATTTTTTGTTTTTTTTGCGACATTTTTAAGATGCATTAAGATTTCTTTCATGCTTTTTTCTTCTTTTTCTGACTTTTACTGGGAAAGTAGGCTAAAAAAGAATTCTGAATACTTGTAGTTTCATTTTCACTGTAAACGTTTAAACATTTTTGAAAAGAGCACAACATTCGTTTGTTATATGTTTCTATTTTTTCATTTATCTGTTATTCTAACACGCCTTAATTATGCATTAAGCATAAATCATGCTCTTACGTCGTTTATAGAACGATGAATAATATTAACATACTTTTAACCAGAAAATTTGCAATACATAGTTTGTGCCAGAGCTGTTTGATATTGTTTTTTTTTTATAACAACAATAAATAAAGATGTTCTTATGTACATGAAAAACCTTTTATGCAAACCTTTTAAAAATAAAAGAAAAGATGTTTGCCTGACTGAGTAACTAAAAGTTCTAAATGCACAAATTATTTTGTTACTTGTCGTCTTTACATCATGTCCTGTAACTAATTCATTCCGAATTTTACAAAGGAATAAAAAGTATTAGGATTTTTTTAGCATGCTTTGTGAGTGAAAGCTTAAAAGCTTTGGCGATAAAAGTCCATAAATTTTTTAAACAAAACTATACAAAGTTGTTCTTATGTATATGAAAACTCATTTCTCCAAACCTTACTAAAATGAGAGAGAGTAAAATGTCTAGCTGTGTGTCACTAAATGTTTTATACACATACCTTTTTTTTTTGCTGTTGGGTGGTTTTGCATTACACAATGCAACGAATTCATTCGTTATTTTTTAGAAAATAAGTATATGTATCAAGTACTATTTACAGTTCGAATTGAGAGTAAAAAACCAGAGATGAAAACCAATTGTTCTTTCCTTACTAAAACCGAAAGGGAGGAAATAGAATGTCTGTTTATGGATCACTAAAGGTTCGAGATGCACAATTTATTAAAGGAGGTTGGGGCACATTGAGACGCGGGTTACAGTGAAACGAAGCTTTTTTTTTTTTGGATTTTTAAATATTGTTTAAATAATTTTGTTATAATGGGGAACTGATGATATGTACCCATGAATCTGCAGCAATTGACCGGGTAGATTCCGGGATATGAAGTTGTTGCTTGTGTTTGCTGCCAAATGATCAATATTTTTCTGATTTCAGGCAAGAAATGTTTTTTTTTTTTTTTTTTTGACGCTCGCATGCATCGATTTTTAATATTTTCTTTCATGAATTAAAATTAGCCATTTGATCGCTTTCATTGTTCTAGCTATGTAGCTAATTATCATTCAAAACATTTTAGAATAGACTTTAAACAACCTTCTTAAAATGCTAAATTAGGAGAAAAAGACGGAGTGGGGTGCAGTGACACAGTCTCACTGTGCCCCATCTGAATTCTGATTCGAAAAGGATGTGTTTTGTTTTTACTTCCTTTCACAAAAAAGAAAGTATTGTATTCGCGAAAAACGTTTCACTCAAAGTTCGACCTTAATTTCCATTTTGCTCATCCCCGAATTAATGTTGAGTTTTTTTTTCAACCCGACCACACGCGGATAAGTGCCTAAGAATGATAGGCACCCGAAATATCCATTTTGACACTCCCCGAGTTAATTACGACTTTTCTCGTGACGTCCGTATGTACGTATGTATGTATGTGCGTATGTGTGGATGTGCATATGTGCATATGTATGTCGCATAACTCAAGAACGGTATGTCCTAGAAAGTTGGAATTTGTTACGTAGACTCCTTATGGGATCTAGTTGTGCACTTCCCCTTTTGGTTGCGTTCGGGTGTTTCTAAAGGGGTCTTTTGTCCCTTTTTGGGGGGAAATCATTGTTAATTTCGATGTGAACTCAAGTGGTGTTATAATTTGGCGATACACTTGGCGATATATCGCCCGTTTCTTGGTTGCCAAGTTTCGTCGCCAACTTAGCGACAAATTTGGCGATTTTTTTAAAAAAAATCTGTTTTAATTTGGCCATTGTTGTTGATATTTAGAGAGTAAACTATTGAATCATACGTCTGTATGTATTATGTATGTGCGTATATGGGCGTATGTGTGGATGTTCGTATGTGCGTATGTATGTCGCATAACTCAAGAGCGGTAAGTCCTAGAAAGTTAAAATTTGGTACGTAGACTCCTAGTGGGGTCTAGTTGTGCACCTCTCTTTTTGGTTGCATTCAAATGTTCCAAAGGGGGTCTTTTACACCTTTTTGGGGGAAATCAATGTTAATTTCAATGCAAAACTGAACTTGTGTTATAATTTATGCAAGCACTTGGCAATATATCACCAAGCTTTCGATCGCCAAGTTTAATCGCCAACTTGACGACAAATTTGGTGATTTAAAAAAAAAAAATCTGGTTTCCATTTGGCCATTGTAGGTGATATTTGAAGAGTTAACTATTGAATCGCATTAAAATTGCCAATAATGGGAAAATAACTTTAAATTGCTGTAAAAGTAAGTCATGTGATGCACACATCAGCTCGTTTTTACTTATTTTATGATCAAAAAGTTTTCAACTCGCTGTTTATTTACTTTACAAGGATTTTAACCTTATTGATAATGCAAATTAAACTATATAAGGCGAATATAGAGACATTTTCAGACGATTCCATGAGAAATTCATTTGTAACTGATCTTTTCATTCCTAGTGACATTTCAGATAAAGTAGATCATAATAATCTGTAAATTATAGATTAAACTGATACAAAAGCGCCCTCTTGCTCTAGTGTAACAGTGAGTGTTTCCTTAGCTGCTTAGAGTTTCAGAGGATATCCAAAAAATCGAAGAGGGGAAATGTTGAGTAATCAAGAAAGAGGGTAAAAAGGATAAAAGTATCATTTCAAGTGATGCCCCTTGAAATGACATTTTGGAAGAAGAAAACGCAAAAACTAGAGAAAGGAAAAAAGGAAAAAAAAAGTCAAAAATATATAAAAAATGTTATCTTATTTGACACAACTGATGAGGTAGAAAAGATTAAATAGGGGATCTGATATTTTATCACACCATTATGACATGTACGAAAATATACACCTTCTGGGTTTGAAGAGCTAGATCGTGGCACACTTGCTGATAGAATTTGCCACCTAATAGATTTTTTTTTACTTCCTTTTACAAAAAAGGAAGTATTGTATTCGCGAAAAAAATTTCACTCAAAAATCGACCTTAATTTCCGTTTTGCTCACACCCGAATAAATGTTGAGTTTCTTTTTCGACTCGACCACACCTTGATAAGTGCCTAAGAACGCAGACACGAGAAGTATCCATCTTGACGATTCCCGAGTTAATTACAACGAATTTTCTCGTGACGTCTGTATGTACGTATGTATGTATTTGCGCATATGCGTACGTATGTCGCATTACTCAAGAACGGTAAGTCCTAGAAAGTCGAAATTTGGTACGTAGACTCCTAGTGGGGTCTAGTTGTGCACCTCTCTTTTTGGTTACATTCGGGTGTTTCTAAAGGGGTCTTTTGCTACTTTTGGGGCGGGGAATCATTGTTAATTTCGATGCAAACTCAAGTGGTGTTATAATTTGGCGGACACTTGGTGATATATCGCCAGTCTTTTGGTCGCCAAGTTTTGTCGCCAACTTGGCTACAAATTCTTCTGTTTTTTTTAAATTTAGTTTTAATTTGGCCGTTGTTGGTAATATTTAGAGAGTAAACTATTGAATCACATTAAAATTGCCATTAATGGGGATACGACATTAAATTGGAGTAAAAAAAAAGTCATGTGATGCACACATCAGTTTTTTTTTTTTTTTTTTTTTTTTTTTTTTTTTTTTTTAAATGCTGGAAATGTTCTAATGGTAGCTGATAACGATGGAGACTTATACAATAGTTCTTTTTGAAAAAGTAGAACCATTTTGACTCTTTTTATTTGAACATCGGTACCAGATGTTGTATCCATTCCGAATAAAACTATTAAATTGATGATAACTGCTCCTACGAAAAGAAATGATATATAACGAAATCAATCTTTTTTGTAGTCTAGTTAAATTTAAAAATTAAAAAATTAATTTTTTTAGATGCACATTGAAACTTGAATCCTTTTTCATTATGATTTAATTTTGATTTGAAACTTTGAACATATTACATTTCACTCAACCCTATATGCTGTCTCACTGTGTCCCATGGGTTGGGTTCAGTGAGACAAAATTTTACGTTTACTTTTTTTATATTGTCTCAAAAACTTTAAATAGTAATGAAAATTTTTGTGTCTAAAATGATTGTACAGTTAAAGTGCATTACAAACCCACTTCAAAACTTTCTTACAGAATCAAAGATTCCAAATTTCTTGAATTTTATCATTTTCGTCCCGCTGTGCCCTCCCACCACCTTCCCCTACCCTATTTCACATTTTCCTGAAACACTTTCTGACACATATTTTCGAATTGTACTCTGCAACTTCTTTATGCCTTATTTCATAAAAATAATTTTGAAAAAAAAAAAAAAAGATCCGATTTAAAAACTACAGCTGGAAATTGCTCTAAAAAGTCATTTTTTTCCTTTAAACACTATTGATACTACTTTTAAACATATGTTTTGCAGTCGGCGCAAAAACGAAAGGATAAAGTTTCAATTTTAATCCCTTCGTTACCTATTGATTTCTGTCTGTATAATTTGATTTTTTACTCCAGGATTTATAAATAAAGTACCAACCTTTTTTTAAATACTTATCTTTCTTCTAAATAGCAATGGTGAGTTTAATACAGCTCGATTTGTAGCACACTACAAGTATCCATCCACTCCAATGATTATGGTCCCCAACGAAAAATTGATCCATGAAAATGTGAACGCTGACTCTAAAGTTTCGGAAACATTGGTTTTAAAGTATCGAATTTTGTAGTTATAATATTTTTTTGAGCAATCACGATTGCTTATTGTTCTTACTTGACTGTTTTGATGTCCTATCATTTTATTTTCCCACTGCCACCCTCTGCACCATCACAGTCGACCGGGTCCTTACGATGTTGCTCCTATAGCGAAAGCCGTCTCCAGGTTGCATCCATGTGCTACACACACGCGCATACGTACACAATACACACACACACCTACACACACATACACAAACACATACACACACACAAATACATACAGACATCTACACATGCACACACACAAAAACACATACACACACTCATACAAACAACTACCCACACATTCATGCCTGCACACAGACACAAACACATATGCCTACAAACACATACACATACCCCCCCCCCCCATACACACACACATTCATACACACAACTACTCACACACTTATGCCTGCACACAAACACAAACACACATGCCTACACACATACACATACCATCTACACACAAACACACATACCCCCACACACAAGCACACACGCCTACATACACACACTCGTGATTGCGAAACACATAATTTGAATTCCAGATGTCAAAATTCAAATTTTTTTTTTTTTTTTTGTGAAATTTACCTACCTACTCGTGTTTGAAAACGTTTACAGACATGCACATGAAATTTCACGTTTATTTGGAAGTACAGGGTGTTCCGTTATAACAAGCACGACCTCTATTTTCGCAACCGTTAGTCCTAGATTCATACTTCCTTTCTTTTTTTCTTTTTTTCAGTGATTAATTGCACAGATTTATTTTGATGAAGACGACAATTTGAGTGCTTTGCCTCCCTTACGCATGATATACGAGTAATTTATTACTCATATAAACAACACATGGAAGAATTTACATCACAAAGAAGGGAAAGTACAACCGGAGCGAGGGTGGGAGTCGAACCCACCGCCTCAATTTCATACTTCCATTTGCAAAAATGTTTAAAATCAAATGCAGAGTTAAGATGTTGAATGTTTGAAGCGAAAATAAAAATGAGTAAAAAAATACAAAATGTAACTTTTTATACGGGCCTCAGGTCCCCTAACTTATATTTAGGGAAATTTTCTCCATTGGAAAATAATTCTAAAAGAAAACGTTTGACACAAGCACGATAAATATTCACTAAGCAATGAAACGCAACGTTTTGTGACTTACACTACTTTATACTCGCCATAATTAGCACCTTTTTGGGGTAAATATAGTGGTTAAGAAGGTTTAAAATTATATGTGCGCATATAATGAGATTTTCTAATTGTTCGAGGCTTTTTTATTTTTTGTGTGTGCTTTAGCGCATCATTGCATAACATTTGCATTTAATTTGGAATAGCAATGACAAATTTAAATATTTATTTATTTTTTTTTTTTACTTCGACAACCTGACATTCCTCTGAAAGGACGATAAGTTCCTATCTAATCTCTAGTATGGTCCCTTAAAACTTAAAACTCGAATATCTTCTTGAGTTTTGGTCGCACTAGTTTCAAGTTTTTTGTGGAAGTAATGTTTTTGAATGGAGATTATTTGTCTAAATATAAGTTAGGGAACCTTGGGTCCGAACAAAATGTTAAATTTTCCATTTTCTGACTCATTACTCTTTTCGAATCAAACTTTCAATATCTTAACTCTGCATTTGATTTTGAATATTTTCGCAACTGGAAGTATACATCTAGGAATAATGGTTGCGAAAATAAAGGTCTTGCAGGTTAAAACGGAACACCCTGTATAACTAACTTAAAATTTTTCAAGTGAAAAACATTTAATTCTAAGGAACTAAAAGGCACAAGAAGCAAGCCTAAAGGTGAAGGAAAATACACACTTGCATATGTTTCTTAAATTTGAAAGATAATACCAAAAAAAAAAAAAAACCTTTTTAAATCCATTTTTCATTATATAATCGCAAAACAGCAATTAAGGAAATTTAAGTTCAAGCTGTGATACAAACTAACACACACACACACACACACACAACACACACATACACAAACAAAAAAAAAACTCGACAACTTAATGCCTATGTGTGGATCATGAACTAATTCAATAAAAATGAACTTAAAAAAAATTCAAAAAAAAAAAAAAAAAAAAAAAAAAAGAAGAAGAAAAGAAAAGAAAAAACAATAACTAAAATTTAAAGACTTTTATTTTTCTTATGAAAATTACATACAGTCTGAAATATATGCTTACTATTTTTTTATTTAGAATATAAAGGAAGTTACTCATGTTTTCAATACCAAATTTAATCAATTATCATCATTTAAAAATGCGTTCTCTAACAAGGCACTGATGATAGAGAAGAAAGGAATACTGAAATATCTTCTTTCAGTGATAGTGAAGAGAAACCAGCAATTTTAGAAGAACTAATAATTTCTAAAGCAGCAAGCAAAGATTCGAATAGTACTTGAACGAAAGCATCAGTGGCAGATATTTTATTTTCCTTCCTTACACTAGTGAAAACTGATTTGAATGAATTAAAAAATTCCTTAAAATCAAATTTTTTCAAGCCCTTATTTTTTGCACCCAAGATGTGGTTCATTAGCTCAAAAACTCTATTCATAGCAACTGCGGACGAAACAAAAGAAAAATTATCATTAAAAGTTTCAATAAAAGTGTCAGTGCACATACTTTCAGAAATATCTTCATTAACTTCCCCTTTGTCCGAATCATCCTCAAGTCCAACTTCAACTAACAGCAACTCGTCGACATCAACGTCTAGAATGCCTTCCTCTTCATCCTCTTCTCCGCCCGCACTAGTTGAGCCCTCGGAAGCAGCGCTGCCTTCCTCTCCATCCCCTTCCGATTCTGCTGCAGATGATGCAGCTGCTCCACCTTCGGACGATTCCGATGCAGTTTCTGCACCACCAGATTCCCCTCCTGAGACGGATTCGGATTCAGCAACTGATTCTTCTTCTCCTTCGCCTGCTTCTTCCTCAAGTCCAACTTCAACTAACAGCAACTCGTCGACATCAACGTCTAGAATGCCTTCCTCTTCATCCTCTTCTCCGCCCGCACTAGTTGCGCCCTCGGAAGCAGCGCTGCCTTCCTCTCCATCCCCTTCCGATTCTGCTGCAGATGATGCAGCTGCTCCACCTTCGGACGATTCCGATGCAGTTTCTGCACCACCAGATTCCCCTCCTGAGACGGATTCGGATTCAGCAACTGATTCTTCTTCTCCTTCGCCTGCTTCTTCCTCAAGTCCAACTTCAACTAACAGCAACTCGTCGACATCAACGTCTAGAATGCCTTCCTCTTCATCCTCTTCTCCGCCCGCACTAGTTGCGCCCTCGGAAGCAGCGCTGCCTTCCTCTCCATCCCCTTCCGATTCTGCTGCAGATGATGCAGCTGCTCCACCTTCGGACGATTCCGATGCAGTTTCTGCACCACCAGATTCCCCTCCTGAGACGGATTCGGATTCAGCAACTGATTCTTCTTCTCCTTCGCCTGCTTCTTCCTCAAGTCCAACTTCAACTAACAGCAACTCGTCGACATCAACGTCTAGAATGCCTTCCTCTTCATCCTCTTCTCCGCCCGCACTAGTTGCGCCCTCGGAAGCAGCGCTGCCTTCCTCTCCATCCCCTTCCGATTCTGCTGCAGATGATGCAGCTGCTCCACCTTCGGACGATTCCGATGCAGTTTCTGCACCACCAGATTCCCCTCCTGAGACGGATTCGGATTCAGCAACTGATTCTTCTTCTCCTTCGCCTGCTTCTTCCTCAAGTCCAACTTCAACTAACAGCAACTCGTCGACATCAACGTCTAGAATGCCTTCCTCTTCATCCTCTTCTCCGCCCGCACTAGTTGCGCCCTCGGAAGCAGCGCTGCCTTCCTCTCCATCCCCTTCCGATTCTGCTGCAGATGATGCAGCTGCTCCACCTTCGGACGATTCCGATGCAGTTTCTGCACCACCAGATTCCCCTCCTGAGACGGATTCGGATTCAGCAACTGATTCTTCTTCTCCTTCGCCTGCTTCTTCCTCAAGTCCAACTTCAACTAACAGCAACTCGTCGACATCAACGTCTAGAATGCCTTCCTCTTCATCCTCTTCTCCGCCCGCACTAGTTGCGCCCTCGGAAGCAGCGCTGCCTTCCTCTCCATCCCCTTCCGATTCTGCTGCAGATGATGCAGCTGCTCCACCTTCGGACGATTCCGATGCAGTTTCTGCACCACCAGATTCCCCTCCTGAGACGGATTCGGATTCAGCAACTGATTCTTCTTCTCCTTCGCCTGCTTCTTCCTCAAGTCCAACTTCAACTAACAGCAACTCGTCGACATCAACGTCTAGAATGCCTTCCTCTTCATCCTCTTCTCCGCCCGCACTAGTTGCGCCCTCGGAAGCAGCGCTGCCTTCCTCTCCATCCCCTTCCGATTCTGCTGCAGATGATGCAGCTGCTCCACCTTCGGACGATTCCGATGCAGTTTCTGCACCACCAGATTCCCCTCCTGAGACGGATTCGGATTCAGCAACTGATTCTTCTTCTCCTTCGCCTGCTTCTTCCTCAAGTCCAACTTCAACTAACAGCAACTCGTCGACATCAACGTCTAGAATGCCTTCCTCTTCATCCTCTTCTCCGCCCGCACTAGTTGCGCCCTCGGAAGCAGCGCTGCCTTCCTCTCCATCCCCTTCCGATTCTGCTGCAGATGATGCAGCTGCTCCACCTTCGGACGATTCCGATGCAGTTTCTGCACCACCAGATTCCCCTCCTGAGACGGATTCGGATTCAGCAACTGATTCTTCTTCTCCTTCGCCTGCTTCTTCCTCAAGTCCAACTTCAACTAACAGCAACTCGTCGACATCAACGTCTAGAATGCCTTCCTCTTCATCCTCTTCTCCGCCCGCACTAGTTGCGCCCTCGGAAGCAGCGCTGCCTTCCTCTCCATCCCCTTCCGATTCTGCTGCAGATGATGCAGCTGCTCCACCTTCGGACGATTCCGATGCAGTTTCTGCACCACCAGATTCCCCTCCTGAGACGGATTCGGATTCAGCAACTGATTCTTCTTCTCCTTCGCCTGCTTCTTCCTCAAGTCCAACTTCAACTAACAGCAACTCGTCGACATCAACGTCTAGAATGCCTTCCTCTTCATCCTCTTCTCCGCCCGCACTAGTTGCGCCCTCGGAAGCAGCGCTGCCTTCCTCTCCATCCCCTTCCGATTCTGCTGCAGATGATGCAGCTGCTCCACCTTCGGACGATTCCGATGCAGTTTCTGCACCACCAGATTCCCCTCCTGAGACGGATTCGGATTCAGCAACTGATTCTTCTTCTCCTTCGCCTGCTTCTTCCTCAAGTCCAACTTCAACTAACAGCAACTCGTCGACATCAACGTCTAGAATGCCTTCCTCTTCATCCTCTTCTCCGCCCGCACTAGTTGCGCCCTCGGAAGCAGCGCTGCCTTCCTCTCCATCCCCTTCCGATTCTGCTGCAGATGATGCAGCTGCTCCACCTTCGGACGATTCCGATGCAGTTTCTGCACCACCAGATTCCCCTCCTGAGACGGATTCGGATTCAGCAACTGATTCTTCTTCTCCTTCGCCTGCTTCTTCCTCAAGTCCAACTTCAACTAACAGCAACTCGTCGACATCAACGTCTAGAATGCCTTCCTCTTCATCCTCTTCTCCGCCCGCACTAGTTGCGCCCTCGGAAGCAGCGCTGCCTTCCTCTCCATCCCCTTCCGATTCTGCTGCAGATGATGCAGCTGCTCCACCTTCGGACGATTCCGATGCAGTTTCTGCACCACCAGATTCCCCTCCTGAGACGGATTCGGATTCAGCAACTGATTCTTCTTCTCCTTCGCCTGCTTCTTCCTCAAGTCCAACTTCAACTAACAGCAACTCGTCGACATCAACGTCTAGAATGCCTTCCTCTTCATCCTCTTCTCCGCCCGCACTAGTTGCGCCCTCGGAAGCAGCGCTGCCTTCCTCTCCATCCCCTTCCGATTCTGCTGCAGATGATGCAGCTGCTCCACCTTCGGACGATTCCGATGCAGTTTCTGCACCACCAGATTCCCCTCCTGAGACGGATTCGGATTCAGCAACTGATTCTTCTTCTCCTTCGCCTGCTTCTTCCTCAAGTCCAACTTCAACTAACAGCAACTCGTCGACATCAACGTCTAGAATGCCTTCCTCTTCATCCTCTTCTCCGCCCGCACTAGTTGCGCCCTCGGAAGCAGCGCTGCCTTCCTCTCCATCCCCTTCCGATTCTGCTGCAGATGATGCAGCTGCTCCACCTTCGGACGATTCCGATGCAGTTTCTGCACCACCAGATTCCCCTCCTGAGACGGATTCGGATTCAGCAACTGATTCTTCTTCTCCTTCGCCTGCTTCTTCCTCAAGTCCAACTTCAACTAACAGCAACTCGTCGACATCAACGTCTAGAATGCCTTCCTCTTCATCCTCTTCTCCGCCCGCACTAGTTGCGCCCTCGGAAGCAGCGCTGCCTTCCTCTCCATCCCCTTCCGATTCTGCTGCAGATGATGCAGCTGCTCCACCTTCGGACGATTCCGATGCAGTTTCTGCACCACCAGATTCCCCTCCTGAGACGGATTCGGATTCAGCAACTGATTCTTCTTCTCCTTCGCCTGCTTCTTCCTCAAGTCCAACTTCAACTAACAGCAACTCGTCGACATCAACGTCTAGAATGCCTTCCTCTTCATCCTCTTCTCCGCCCGCACTAGTTGCGCCCTCGGAAGCAGCGCTGCCTTCCTCTCCATCCCCTTCCGATTCTGCTGCAGATGATGCAGCTGCTCCACCTTCGGACGATTCCGATGCAGTTTCTGCACCACCAGATTCCCCTCCTGAGACGGATTCGGATTCAGCAACTGATTCTTCTTCTCCTTCGCCTGCTTCTTCCTCAAGTCCAACTTCAACTAACAGCAACTCGTCGACATCAACGTCTAGAATGCCTTCCTCTTCATCCTCTTCTCCGCCCGCACTAGTTGCGCCCTCGGAAGCAGCGCTGCCTTCCTCTCCATCCCCTTCCGATTCTGCTGCAGATGATGCAGCTGCTCCACCTTCGGACGATTCCGATGCAGTTTCTGCACCACCAGATTCCCCTCCTGAGACGGATTCGGATTCAGCAACTGATTCTTCTTCTCCTTCGCCTGCTTCTTCCTCAAGTCCAACTTCAACTAACAGCAACTCGTCGACATCAACGTCTAGAATGCCTTCCTCTTCATCCTCTTCTCCGCCCGCACTAGTTGCGCCCTCGGAAGCAGCGCTGCCTTCCTCTCCATCCCCTTCCGATTCTGCTGCAGATGATGCAGCTGCTCCACCTTCGGACGATTCCGATGCAGTTTCTGCACCACCAGATTCCCCTCCTGAGACGGATTCGGATTCAGCAACTGATTCTTCTTCTCCTTCGCCTGCTTCTTCCTCAAGTCCAACTTCAACTAACAGCAACTCGTCGACATCAACGTCTAGAATGCCTTCCTCTTCATCCTCTTCTCCGCCCGCACTAGTTGCGCCCTCGGAAGCAGCGCTGCCTTCCTCTCCATCCCCTTCCGATTCTGCTGCAGATGATGCAGCTGCTCCACCTTCGGACGATTCCGATGCAGTTTCTGCACCACCAGATTCCCCTCCTGAGACGGATTCGGATTCAGCAACTGATTCTTCTTCTCCTTCGCCTGCTTCTTCCTCAAGTCCAACTTCAACTAACAGCAACTCGTCGACATCAACGTCTAGAATGCCTTCCTCTTCATCCTCTTCTCCGCCCGCACTAGTTGCGCCCTCGGAAGCAGCGCTGCCTTCCTCTCCATCCCCTTCCGATTCTGCTGCAGATGATGCAGCTGCTCCACCTTCGGACGATTCCGATGCAGTTTCTGCACCACCAGATTCCCCTCCTGAGACGGATTCGGATTCAGCAACTGATTCTTCTTCTCCTTCGCCTGCTTCTTCCTCAAGTCCAACTTCAACTAACAGCAACTCGTCGACATCAACGTCTAGAATGCCTTCCTCTTCATCCTCTTCTCCGCCCGCACTAGTTGCGCCCTCGGAAGCAGCGCTGCCTTCCTCTCCATCCCCTTCCGATTCTGCTGCAGATGATGCAGCTGCTCCACCTTCGGACGATTCCGATGCAGTTTCTGCACCACCAGATTCCCCTCCTGAGACGGATTCGGATTCAGCAACTGATTCTTCTTCTCCTTCGCCTGCTTCTTCCTCAAGTCCAACTTCAACTAACAGCAACTCGTCGACATCAACGTCTAGAATGCCTTCCTCTTCATCCTCTTCTCCGCCCGCACTAGTTGCGCCCTCGGAAGCAGCGCTGCCTTCCTCTCCATCCCCTTCCGATTCTGCTGCAGATGATGCAGCTGCTCCACCTTCGGACGATTCCGATGCAGTTTCTGCACCACCAGATTCCCCTCCTGAGACGGATTCGGATTCAGCAACTGATTCTTCTTCTCCTTCGCCTGCTTCTTCCTCAAGTCCAACTTCAACTAACAGCAACTCGTCGACATCAACGTCTAGAATGCCTTCCTCTTCATCCTCTTCTCCGCCCGCACTAGTTGCGCCCTCGGAAGCAGCGCTGCCTTCCTCTCCATCCCCTTCCGATTCTGCTGCAGATGATGCAGCTGCTCCACCTTCGGACGATTCCGATGCAGTTTCTGCACCACCAGATTCCCCTCCTGAGACGGATTCGGATTCAGCAACTGATTCTTCTTCTCCTTCGCCTGCTTCTTCCTCAAGTCCAACTTCAACTAACAGCAACTCGTCGACATCAACGTCTAGAATGCCTTCCTCTTCATCCTCTTCTCCGCCCGCACTAGTTGCGCCCTCGGAAGCAGCGCTGCCTTCCTCTCCATCCCCTTCCGATTCTGCTGCAGATGATGCAGCTGCTCCACCTTCGGACGATTCCGATGCAGTTTCTGCACCACCAGATTCCCCTCCTGAGACGGATTCGGATTCAGCAACTGATTCTTCTTCTCCTTCGCCTGCTTCTTCCTCAAGTCCAACTTCAACTAACAGCAACTCGTCGACATCAACGTCTAGAATGCCTTCCTCTTCATCCTCTTCTCCGCCCGCACTAGTTGCGCCCTCGGAAGCAGCGCTGCCTTCCTCTCCATCCCCTTCCGATTCTGCTGCAGATGATGCAGCTGCTCCACCTTCGGACGATTCCGATGCAGTTTCTGCACCACCAGATTCCCCTCCTGAGACGGATTCGGATTCAGCAACTGATTCTTCTTCTCCTTCGCCTGCTTCTTCCTCAAGTCCAACTTCAACTAACAGCAACTCGTCGACATCAACGTCTAGAATGCCTTCCTCTTCATCCTCTTCTCCGCCCGCACTAGTTGCGCCCTCGGAAGCAGCGCTGCCTTCCTCTCCATCCCCTTCCGATTCTGCTGCAGATGATGCAGCTGCTCCACCTTCGGACGATTCCGATGCAGTTTCTGCACCACCAGATTCCCCTCCTGAGACGGATTCGGATTCAGCAACTGATTCTTCTTCTCCTTCGCCTGCTTCTTCCTCAAGTCCAACTTCAACTAACAGCAACTCGTCGACATCAACGTCTAGAATGCCTTCCTCTTCATCCTCTTCTCCGCCCGCACTAGTTGCGCCCTCGGAAGCAGCGCTGCCTTCCTCTCCATCCCCTTCCGATTCTGCTGCAGATGATGCAGCTGCTCCACCTTCGGACGATTCCGATGCAGTTTCTGCACCACCAGATTCCCCTCCTGAGACGGATTCGGATTCAGCAACTGATTCTTCTTCTCCTTCGCCTGCTTCTTCCTCAAGTCCAACTTCAACTAACAGCAACTCGTCGACATCAACGTCTAGAATGCCTTCCTCTTCATCCTCTTCTCCGCCCGCACTAGTTGCGCCCTCGGAAGCAGCGCTGCCTTCCTCTCCATCCCCTTCCGATTCTGCTGCAGATGATGCAGCTGCTCCACCTTCGGACGATTCCGATGCAGTTTCTGCACCACCAGATTCCCCTCCTGAGACGGATTCGGATTCAGCAACTGATTCTTCTTCTCCTTCGCCTGCTTCTTCCTCAAGTCCAACTTCAACTAACAGCAACTCGTCGACATCAACGTCTAGAATGCCTTCCTCTTCATCCTCTTCTCCGCCCGCACTAGTTGCGCCCTCGGAAGCAGCGCTGCCTTCCTCTCCATCCCCTTCCGATTCTGCTGCAGATGATGCAGCTGCTCCACCTTCGGACGATTCCGATGCAGTTTCTGCACCACCAGATTCCCCTCCTGAGACGGATTCGGATTCAGCAACTGATTCTTCTTCTCCTTCGCCTGCTTCTTCCTCAAGTCCAACTTCAACTAACAGCAACTCGTCGACATCAACGTCTAGAATGCCTTCCTCTTCATCCTCTTCTCCGCCCGCACTAGTTGCGCCCTCGGAAGCAGCGCTGCCTTCCTCTCCATCCCCTTCCGATTCTGCTGCAGATGATGCAGCTGCTCCACCTTCGGACGATTCCGATGCAGTTTCTGCACCACCAGATTCCCCTCCTGAGACGGATTCGGATTCAGCAACTGATTCTTCTTCTCCTTCGCCTGCTTCTTCCTCAAGTCCAACTTCAACTAACAGCAACTCGTCGACATCAACGTCTAGAATGCCTTCCTCTTCATCCTCTTCTCCGCCCGCACTAGTTGCGCCCTCGGAAGCAGCGCTGCCTTCCTCTCCATCCCCTTCCGATTCTGCTGCAGATGATGCAGCTGCTCCACCTTCGGACGATTCCGATGCAGTTTCTGCACCACCAGATTCCCCTCCTGAGACGGATTCGGATTCAGCAACTGATTCTTCTTCTCCTTCGCCTGCTTCTTCCTCAAGTCCAACTTCAACTAACAGCAACTCGTCGACATCAACGTCTAGAATGCCTTCCTCTTCATCCTCTTCTCCGCCCGCACTAGTTGCGCCCTCGGAAGCAGCGCTGCCTTCCTCTCCATCCCCTTCCGATTCTGCTGCAGATGATGCAGCTGCTCCACCTTCGGACGATTCCGATGCAGTTTCTGCACCACCAGATTCCCCTCCTGAGACGGATTCGGATTCAGCAACTGATTCTTCTTCTCCTTCGCCTGCTTCTTCCTCAAGTCCAACTTCAACTAACAGCAACTCGTCGACATCAACGTCTAGAATGCCTTCCTCTTCATCCTCTTCTCCGCCCGCACTAGTTGCGCCCTCGGAAGCAGCGCTGCCTTCCTCTCCATCCCCTTCCGATTCTGCTGCAGATGATGCAGCTGCTCCACCTTCGGACGATTCCGATGCAGTTTCTGCACCACCAGATTCCCCTCCTGAGACGGATTCGGATTCAGCAACTGATTCTTCTTCTCCTTCGCCTGCTTCTTCCTCAAGTCCAACTTCAACTAACAGCAACTCGTCGACATCAACGTCTAGAATGCCTTCCTCTTCATCCTCTTCTCCGCCCGCACTAGTTGCGCCCTCGGAAGCAGCGCTGCCTTCCTCTCCATCCCCTTCCGATTCTGCTGCAGATGATGCAGCTGCTCCACCTTCGGACGATTCCGATGCAGTTTCTGCACCACCAGATTCCCCTCCTGAGACGGATTCGGATTCAGCAACTGATTCTTCTTCTCCTTCGCCTGCTTCTTCCTCAAGTCCAACTTCAACTAACAGCAACTCGTCGACATCAACGTCTAGAATGCCTTCCTCTTCATCCTCTTCTCCGCCCGCACTAGTTGCGCCCTCGGAAGCAGCGCTGCCTTCCTCTCCATCCCCTTCCGATTCTGCTGCAGATGATGCAGCTGCTCCACCTTCGGACGATTCCGATGCAGTTTCTGCACCACCAGATTCCCCTCCTGAGACGGATTCGGATTCAGCAACTGATTCTTCTTCTCCTTCGCCTGCTTCTTCCTCAAGTCCAACTTCAACTAACAGCAACTCGTCGACATCAACGTCTAGAATGCCTTCCTCTTCATCCTCTTCTCCGCCCGCACTAGTTGCGCCCTCGGAAGCAGCGCTGCCTTCCTCTCCATCCCCTTCCGATTCTGCTGCAGATGATGCAGCTGCTCCACCTTCGGACGATTCCGATGCAGTTTCTGCACCACCAGATTCCCCTCCTGAGACGGATTCGGATTCAGCAACTGATTCTTCTTCTCCTTCGCCTGCTTCTTCCTCAAGTCCAACTTCAACTAACAGCAACTCGTCGACATCAACGTCTAGAATGCCTTCCTCTTCATCCTCTTCTCCGCCCGCACTAGTTGCGCCCTCGGAAGCAGCGCTGCCTTCCTCTCCATCCCCTTCCGATTCTGCTGCAGATGATGCAGCTGCTCCACCTTCGGACGATTCCGATGCAGTTTCTGCACCACCAGATTCCCCTCCTGAGACGGATTCGGATTCAGCAACTGATTCTTCTTCTCCTTCGCCTGCTTCTTCCTCAAGTCCAACTTCAACTAACAGCAACTCGTCGACATCAACGTCTAGAATGCCTTCCTCTTCATCCTCTTCTCCGCCCGCACTAGTTGCGCCCTCGGAAGCAGCGCTGCCTTCCTCTCCATCCCCTTCCGATTCTGCTGCAGATGATGCAGCTGCTCCACCTTCGGACGATTCCGATGCAGTTTCTGCACCACCAGATTCCCCTCCTGAGACGGATTCGGATTCAGCAACTGATTCTTCTTCTCCTTCGCCTGCTTCTTCCTCAAGTCCAACTTCAACTAACAGCAACTCGTCGACATCAACGTCTAGAATGCCTTCCTCTTCATCCTCTTCTCCGCCCGCACTAGTTGCGCCCTCGGAAGCAGCGCTGCCTTCCTCTCCATCCCCTTCCGATTCTGCTGCAGATGATGCAGCTGCTCCACCTTCGGACGATTCCGATGCAGTTTCTGCACCACCAGATTCCCCTCCTGAGACGGATTCGGATTCAGCAACTGATTCTTCTTCTCCTTCGCCTGCTTCTTCCTCAAGTCCAACTTCAACTAACAGCAACTCGTCGACATCAACGTCTAGAATGCCTTCCTCTTCATCCTCTTCTCCGCCCGCACTAGTTGCGCCCTCGGAAGCAGCGCTGCCTTCCTCTCCATCCCCTTCCGATTCTGCTGCAGATGATGCAGCTGCTCCACCTTCGGACGATTCCGATGCAGTTTCTGCACCACCAGATTCCCCTCCTGAGACGGATTCGGATTCAGCAACTGATTCTTCTTCTCCTTCGCCTGCTTCTTCCTCAAGTCCAACTTCAACTAACAGCAACTCGTCGACATCAACGTCTAGAATGCCTTCCTCTTCATCCTCTTCTCCGCCCGCACTAGTTGCGCCCTCGGAAGCAGCGCTGCCTTCCTCTCCATCCCCTTCCGATTCTGCTGCAGATGATGCAGCTGCTCCACCTTCGGACGATTCCGATGCAGTTTCTGCACCACCAGATTCCCCTCCTGAGACGGATTCGGATTCAGCAACTGATTCTTCTTCTCCTTCGCCTGCTTCTTCCTCAAGTCCAACTTCAACTAACAGCAACTCGTCGACATCAACGTCTAGAATGCCTTCCTCTTCATCCTCTTCTCCGCCCGCACTAGTTGCGCCCTCGGAAGCAGCGCTGCCTTCCTCTCCATCCCCTTCCGATTCTGCTGCAGATGATGCAGCTGCTCCACCTTCGGACGATTCCGATGCAGTTTCTGCACCACCAGATTCCCCTCCTGAGACGGATTCGGATTCAGCAACTGATTCTTCTTCTCCTTCGCCTGCTTCTTCCTCAAGTCCAACTTCAACTAACAGCAACTCGTCGACATCAACGTCTAGAATGCCTTCCTCTTCATCCTCTTCTCCGCCCGCACTAGTTGCGCCCTCGGAAGCAGCGCTGCCTTCCTCTCCATCCCCTTCCGATTCTGCTGCAGATGATGCAGCTGCTCCACCTTCGGACGATTCCGATGCAGTTTCTGCACCACCAGATTCCCCTCCTGAGACGGATTCGGATTCAGCAACTGATTCTTCTTCTCCTTCGCCTGCTTCTTCCTCAAGTCCAACTTCAACTAACAGCAACTCGTCGACATCAACGTCTAGAATGCCTTCCTCTTCATCCTCTTCTCCGCCCGCACTAGTTGCGCCCTCGGAAGCAGCGCTGCCTTCCTCTCCATCCCCTTCCGATTCTGCTGCAGATGATGCAGCTGCTCCACCTTCGGACGATTCCGATGCAGTTTCTGCACCACCAGATTCCCCTCCTGAGACGGATTCGGATTCAGCAACTGATTCTTCTTCTCCTTCGCCTGCTTCTTCCTCAAGTCCAACTTCAACTAACAGCAACTCGTCGACATCAACGTCTAGAATGCCTTCCTCTTCATCCTCTTCTCCGCCCGCACTAGTTGCGCCCTCGGAAGCAGCGCTGCCTTCCTCTCCATCCCCTTCCGATTCTGCTGCAGATGATGCAGCTGCTCCACCTTCGGACGATTCCGATGCAGTTTCTGCACCACCAGATTCCCCTCCTGAGACGGATTCGGATTCAGCAACTGATTCTTCTTCTCCTTCGCCTGCTTCTTCCTCAAGTCCAACTTCAACTAACAGCAACTCGTCGACATCAACGTCTAGAATGCCTTCCTCTTCATCCTCTTCTCCGCCCGCACTAGTTGCGCCCTCGGAAGCAGCGCTGCCTTCCTCTCCATCCCCTTCCGATTCTGCTGCAGATGATGCAGCTGCTCCACCTTCGGACGATTCCGATGCAGTTTCTGCACCACCAGATTCCCCTCCTGAGACGGATTCGGATTCAGCAACTGATTCTTCTTCTCCTTCGCCTGCTTCTTCCTCAAGTCCAACTTCAACTAACAGCAACTCGTCGACATCAACGTCTAGAATGCCTTCCTCTTCATCCTCTTCTCCGCCCGCACTAGTTGCGCCCTCGGAAGCAGCGCTGCCTTCCTCTCCATCCCCTTCCGATTCTGCTGCAGATGATGCAGCTGCTCCACCTTCGGACGATTCCGATGCAGTTTCTGCACCACCAGATTCCCCTCCTGAGACGGATTCGGATTCAGCAACTGATTCTTCTTCTCCTTCGCCTGCTTCTTCCTCAAGTCCAACTTCAACTAACAGCAACTCGTCGACATCAACGTCTAGAATGCCTTCCTCTTCATCCTCTTCTCCGCCCGCACTAGTTGCGCCCTCGGAAGCAGCGCTGCCTTCCTCTCCATCCCCTTCCGATTCTGCTGCAGATGATGCAGCTGCTCCACCTTCGGACGATTCCGATGCAGTTTCTGCACCACCAGATTCCCCTCCTGAGACGGATTCGGATTCAGCAACTGATTCTTCTTCTCCTTCGCCTGCTTCTTCCTCAAGTCCAACTTCAACTAACAGCAACTCGTCGACATCAACGTCTAGAATGCCTTCCTCTTCATCCTCTTCTCCGCCCGCACTAGTTGCGCCCTCGGAAGCAGCGCTGCCTTCCTCTCCATCCCCTTCCGATTCTGCTGCAGATGATGCAGCTGCTCCACCTTCGGACGATTCCGATGCAGTTTCTGCACCACCAGATTCCCCTCCTGAGACGGATTCGGATTCAGCAACTGATTCTTCTTCTCCTTCGCCTGCTTCTTCCTCAAGTCCAACTTCAACTAACAGCAACTCGTCGACATCAACGTCTAGAATGCCTTCCTCTTCATCCTCTTCTCCGCCCGCACTAGTTGCGCCCTCGGAAGCAGCGCTGCCTTCCTCTCCATCCCCTTCCGATTCTGCTGCAGATGATGCAGCTGCTCCACCTTCGGACGATTCCGATGCAGTTTCTGCACCACCAGATTCCCCTCCTGAGACGGATTCGGATTCAGCAACTGATTCTTCTTCTCCTTCGCCTGCTTCTTCCTCAAGTCCAACTTCAACTAACAGCAACTCGTCGACATCAACGTCTAGAATGCCTTCCTCTTCATCCTCTTCTCCGCCCGCACTAGTTGCGCCCTCGGAAGCAGCGCTGCCTTCCTCTCCATCCCCTTCCGATTCTGCTGCAGATGATGCAGCTGCTCCACCTTCGGACGATTCCGATGCAGTTTCTGCACCACCAGATTCCCCTCCTGAGACGGATTCGGATTCAGCAACTGATTCTTCTTCTCCTTCGCCTGCTTCTTCCTCAAGTCCAACTTCAACTAACAGCAACTCGTCGACATCAACGTCTAGAATGCCTTCCTCTTCATCCTCTTCTCCGCCCGCACTAGTTGCGCCCTCGGAAGCAGCGCTGCCTTCCTCTCCATCCCCTTCCGATTCTGCTGCAGATGATGCAGCTGCTCCACCTTCGGACGATTCCGATGCAGTTTCTGCACCACCAGATTCCCCTCCTGAGACGGATTCGGATTCAGCAACTGATTCTTCTTCTCCTTCGCCTGCTTCTTCCTCAAGTCCAACTTCAACTAACAGCAACTCGTCGACATCAACGTCTAGAATGCCTTCCTCTTCATCCTCTTCTCCGCCCGCACTAGTTGCGCCCTCGGAAGCAGCGCTGCCTTCCTCTCCATCCCCTTCCGATTCTGCTGCAGATGATGCAGCTGCTCCACCTTCGGACGATTCCGATGCAGTTTCTGCACCACCAGATTCCCCTCCTGAGACGGATTCGGATTCAGCAACTGATTCTTCTTCTCCTTCGCCTGCTTCTTCCTCAAGTCCAACTTCAACTAACAGCAACTCGTCGACATCAACGTCTAGAATGCCTTCCTCTTCATCCTCTTCTCCGCCCGCACTAGTTGCGCCCTCGGAAGCAGCGCTGCCTTCCTCTCCATCCCCTTCCGATTCTGCTGCAGATGATGCAGCTGCTCCACCTTCGGACGATTCCGATGCAGTTTCTGCACCACCAGATTCCCCTCCTGAGACGGATTCGGATTCAGCAACTGATTCTTCTTCTCCTTCGCCTGCTTCTTCCTCAAGTCCAACTTCAACTAACAGCAACTCGTCGACATCAACGTCTAGAATGCCTTCCTCTTCATCCTCTTCTCCGCCCGCACTAGTTGCGCCCTCGGAAGCAGCGCTGCCTTCCTCTCCATCCCCTTCCGATTCTGCTGCAGATGATGCAGCTGCTCCACCTTCGGACGATTCCGATGCAGTTTCTGCACCACCAGATTCCCCTCCTGAGACGGATTCGGATTCAGCAACTGATTCTTCTTCTCCTTCGCCTGCTTCTTCCTCAAGTCCAACTTCAACTAACAGCAACTCGTCGACATCAACGTCTAGAATGCCTTCCTCTTCATCCTCTTCTCCGCCCGCACTAGTTGCGCCCTCGGAAGCAGCGCTGCCTTCCTCTCCATCCCCTTCCGATTCTGCTGCAGATGATGCAGCTGCTCCACCTTCGGACGATTCCGATGCAGTTTCTGCACCACCAGATTCCCCTCCTGAGACGGATTCGGATTCAGCAACTGATTCTTCTTCTCCTTCGCCTGCTTCTTCCTCAAGTCCAACTTCAACTAACAGCAACTCGTCGACATCAACGTCTAGAATGCCTTCCTCTTCATCCTCTTCTCCGCCCGCACTAGTTGCGCCCTCGGAAGCAGCGCTGCCTTCCTCTCCATCCCCTTCCGATTCTGCTGCAGATGATGCAGCTGCTCCACCTTCGGACGATTCCGATGCAGTTTCTGCACCACCAGATTCCCCTCCTGAGACGGATTCGGATTCAGCAACTGATTCTTCTTCTCCTTCGCCTGCTTCTTCCTCAAGTCCAACTTCAACTAACAGCAACTCGTCGACATCAACGTCTAGAATGCCTTCCTCTTCATCCTCTTCTCCGCCCGCACTAGTTGCGCCCTCGGAAGCAGCGCTGCCTTCCTCTCCATCCCCTTCCGATTCTGCTGCAGATGATGCAGCTGCTCCACCTTCGGACGATTCCGATGCAGTTTCTGCACCACCAGATTCCCCTCCTGAGACGGATTCGGATTCAGCAACTGATTCTTCTTCTCCTTCGCCTGCTTCTTCCTCAAGTCCAACTTCAACTAACAGCAACTCGTCGACATCAACGTCTAGAATGCCTTCCTCTTCATCCTCTTCTCCGCCCGCACTAGTTGCGCCCTCGGAAGCAGCGCTGCCTTCCTCTCCATCCCCTTCCGATTCTGCTGCAGATGATGCAGCTGCTCCACCTTCGGACGATTCCGATGCAGTTTCTGCACCACCAGATTCCCCTCCTGAGACGGATTCGGATTCAGCAACTGATTCTTCTTCTCCTTCGCCTGCTTCTTCCTCAAGTCCAACTTCAACTAACAGCAACTCGTCGACATCAACGTCTAGAATGCCTTCCTCTTCATCCTCTTCTCCGCCCGCACTAGTTGCGCCCTCGGAAGCAGCGCTGCCTTCCTCTCCATCCCCTTCCGATTCTGCTGCAGATGATGCAGCTGCTCCACCTTCGGACGATTCCGATGCAGTTTCTGCACCACCAGATTCCCCTCCTGAGACGGATTCGGATTCAGCAACTGATTCTTCTTCTCCTTCGCCTGCTTCTTCCTCAAGTCCAACTTCAACTAACAGCAACTCGTCGACATCAACGTCTAGAATGCCTTCCTCTTCATCCTCTTCTCCGCCCGCACTAGTTGCGCCCTCGGAAGCAGCGCTGCCTTCCTCTCCATCCCCTTCCGATTCTGCTGCAGATGATGCAGCTGCTCCACCTTCGGACGATTCCGATGCAGTTTCTGCACCACCAGATTCCCCTCCTGAGACGGATTCGGATTCAGCAACTGATTCTTCTTCTCCTTCGCCTGCTTCTTCCTCAAGTCCAACTTCAACTAACAGCAACTCGTCGACATCAACGTCTAGAATGCCTTCCTCTTCATCCTCTTCTCCGCCCGCACTAGTTGCGCCCTCGGAAGCAGCGCTGCCTTCCTCTCCATCCCCTTCCGATTCTGCTGCAGATGATGCAGCTGCTCCACCTTCGGACGATTCCGATGCAGTTTCTGCACCACCAGATTCCCCTCCTGAGACGGATTCGGATTCAGCAACTGATTCTTCTTCTCCTTCGCCTGCTTCTTCCTCAAGTCCAACTTCAACTAACAGCAACTCGTCGACATCAACGTCTAGAATGCCTTCCTCTTCATCCTCTTCTCCGCCCGCACTAGTTGCGCCCTCGGAAGCAGCGCTGCCTTCCTCTCCATCCCCTTCCGATTCTGCTGCAGATGATGCAGCTGCTCCACCTTCGGACGATTCCGATGCAGTTTCTGCACCACCAGATTCCCCTCCTGAGACGGATTCGGATTCAGCAACTGATTCTTCTTCTCCTTCGCCTGCTTCTTCCTCAAGTCCAACTTCAACTAACAGCAACTCGTCGACATCAACGTCTAGAATGCCTTCCTCTTCATCCTCTTCTCCGCCCGCACTAGTTGCGCCCTCGGAAGCAGCGCTGCCTTCCTCTCCATCCCCTTCCGATTCTGCTGCAGATGATGCAGCTGCTCCACCTTCGGACGATTCCGATGCAGTTTCTGCACCACCAGATTCCCCTCCTGAGACGGATTCGGATTCAGCAACTGATTCTTCTTCTCCTTCGCCTGCTTCTTCCTCAAGTCCAACTTCAACTAACAGCAACTCGTCGACATCAACGTCTAGAATGCCTTCCTCTTCATCCTCTTCTCCGCCCGCACTAGTTGCGCCCTCGGAAGCAGCGCTGCCTTCCTCTCCATCCCCTTCCGATTCTGCTGCAGATGATGCAGCTGCTCCACCTTCGGACGATTCCGATGCAGTTTCTGCACCACCAGATTCCCCTCCTGAGACGGATTCGGATTCAGCAACTGATTCTTCTTCTCCTTCGCCTGCTTCTTCCTCAAGTCCAACTTCAACTAACAGCAACTCGTCGACATCAACGTCTAGAATGCCTTCCTCTTCATCCTCTTCTCCGCCCGCACTAGTTGCGCCCTCGGAAGCAGCGCTGCCTTCCTCTCCATCCCCTTCCGATTCTGCTGCAGATGATGCAGCTGCTCCACCTTCGGACGATTCCGATGCAGTTTCTGCACCACCAGATTCCCCTCCTGAGACGGATTCGGATTCAGCAACTGATTCTTCTTCTCCTTCGCCTGCTTCTTCCTCAAGTCCAACTTCAACTAACAGCAACTCGTCGACATCAACGTCTAGAATGCCTTCCTCTTCATCCTCTTCTCCGCCCGCACTAGTTGCGCCCTCGGAAGCAGCGCTGCCTTCCTCTCCATCCCCTTCCGATTCTGCTGCAGATGATGCAGCTGCTCCACCTTCGGACGATTCCGATGCAGTTTCTGCACCACCAGATTCCCCTCCTGAGACGGATTCGGATTCAGCAACTGATTCTTCTTCTCCTTCGCCTGCTTCTTCCTCAAGTCCAACTTCAACTAACAGCAACTCGTCGACATCAACGTCTAGAATGCCTTCCTCTTCATCCTCTTCTCCGCCCGCACTAGTTGCGCCCTCGGAAGCAGCGCTGCCTTCCTCTCCATCCCCTTCCGATTCTGCTGCAGATGATGCAGCTGCTCCACCTTCGGACGATTCCGATGCAGTTTCTGCACCACCAGATTCCCCTCCTGAGACGGATTCGGATTCAGCAACTGATTCTTCTTCTCCTTCGCCTGCTTCTTCCTCAAGTCCAACTTCAACTAACAGCAACTCGTCGACATCAACGTCTAGAATGCCTTCCTCTTCATCCTCTTCTCCGCCCGCACTAGTTGCGCCCTCGGAAGCAGCGCTGCCTTCCTCTCCATCCCCTTCCGATTCTGCTGCAGATGATGCAGCTGCTCCACCTTCGGACGATTCCGATGCAGTTTCTGCACCACCAGATTCCCCTCCTGAGACGGATTCGGATTCAGCAACTGATTCTTCTTCTCCTTCGCCTGCTTCTTCCTCAAGTCCAACTTCAACTAACAGCAACTCGTCGACATCAACGTCTAGAATGCCTTCCTCTTCATCCTCTTCTCCGCCCGCACTAGTTGCGCCCTCGGAAGCAGCGCTGCCTTCCTCTCCATCCCCTTCCGATTCTGCTGCAGATGATGCAGCTGCTCCACCTTCGGACGATTCCGATGCAGTTTCTGCACCACCAGATTCCCCTCCTGAGACGGATTCGGATTCAGCAACTGATTCTTCTTCTCCTTCGCCTGCTTCTTCCTCAAGTCCAACTTCAACTAACAGCAACTCGTCGACATCAACGTCTAGAATGCCTTCCTCTTCATCCTCTTCTCCGCCCGCACTAGTTGCGCCCTCGGAAGCAGCGCTGCCTTCCTCTCCATCCCCTTCCGATTCTGCTGCAGATGATGCAGCTGCTCCACCTTCGGACGATTCCGATGCAGTTTCTGCACCACCAGATTCCCCTCCTGAGACGGATTCGGATTCAGCAACTGATTCTTCTTCTCCTTCGCCTGCTTCTTCCTCAAGTCCAACTTCAACTAACAGCAACTCGTCGACATCAACGTCTAGAATGCCTTCCTCTTCATCCTCTTCTCCGCCCGCACTAGTTGCGCCCTCGGAAGCAGCGCTGCCTTCCTCTCCATCCCCTTCCGATTCTGCTGCAGATGATGCAGCTGCTCCACCTTCGGACGATTCCGATGCAGTTTCTGCACCACCAGATTCCCCTCCTGAGACGGATTCGGATTCAGCAACTGATTCTTCTTCTCCTTCGCCTGCTTCTTCCTCAAGTCCAACTTCAACTAACAGCAACTCGTCGACATCAACGTCTAGAATGCCTTCCTCTTCATCCTCTTCTCCGCCCGCACTAGTTGCGCCCTCGGAAGCAGCGCTGCCTTCCTCTCCATCCCCTTCCGATTCTGCTGCAGATGATGCAGCTGCTCCACCTTCGGACGATTCCGATGCAGTTTCTGCACCACCAGATTCCCCTCCTGAGACGGATTCGGATTCAGCAACTGATTCTTCTTCTCCTTCGCCTGCTTCTTCCTCAAGTCCAACTTCAACTAACAGCAACTCGTCGACATCAACGTCTAGAATGCCTTCCTCTTCATCCTCTTCTCCGCCCGCACTAGTTGCGCCCTCGGAAGCAGCGCTGCCTTCCTCTCCATCCCCTTCCGATTCTGCTGCAGATGATGCAGCTGCTCCACCTTCGGACGATTCCGATGCAGTTTCTGCACCACCAGATTCCCCTCCTGAGACGGATTCGGATTCAGCAACTGATTCTTCTTCTCCTTCGCCTGCTTCTTCCTCAAGTCCAACTTCAACTAACAGCAACTCGTCGACATCAACGTCTAGAATGCCTTCCTCTTCATCCTCTTCTCCGCCCGCACTAGTTGCGCCCTCGGAAGCAGCGCTGCCTTCCTCTCCATCCCCTTCCGATTCTGCTGCAGATGATGCAGCTGCTCCACCTTCGGACGATTCCGATGCAGTTTCTGCACCACCAGATTCCCCTCCTGAGACGGATTCGGATTCAGCAACTGATTCTTCTTCTCCTTCGCCTGCTTCTTCCTCAAGTCCAACTTCAACTAACAGCAACTCGTCGACATCAACGTCTAGAATGCCTTCCTCTTCATCCTCTTCTCCGCCCGCACTAGTTGCGCCCTCGGAAGCAGCGCTGCCTTCCTCTCCATCCCCTTCCGATTCTGCTGCAGATGATGCAGCTGCTCCACCTTCGGACGATTCCGATGCAGTTTCTGCACCACCAGATTCCCCTCCTGAGACGGATTCGGATTCAGCAACTGATTCTTCTTCTCCTTCGCCTGCTTCTTCCTCAAGTCCAACTTCAACTAACAGCAACTCGTCGACATCAACGTCTAGAATGCCTTCCTCTTCATCCTCTTCTCCGCCCGCACTAGTTGCGCCCTCGGAAGCAGCGCTGCCTTCCTCTCCATCCCCTTCCGATTCTGCTGCAGATGATGCAGCTGCTCCACCTTCGGACGATTCCGATGCAGTTTCTGCACCACCAGATTCCCCTCCTGAGACGGATTCGGATTCAGCAACTGATTCTTCTTCTCCTTCGCCTGCTTCTTCCTCAAGTCCAACTTCAACTAACAGCAACTCGTCGACATCAACGTCTAGAATGCCTTCCTCTTCATCCTCTTCTCCGCCCGCACTAGTTGCGCCCTCGGAAGCAGCGCTGCCTTCCTCTCCATCCCCTTCCGATTCTGCTGCAGATGATGCAGCTGCTCCACCTTCGGACGATTCCGATGCAGTTTCTGCACCACCAGATTCCCCTCCTGAGACGGATTCGGATTCAGCAACTGATTCTTCTTCTCCTTCGCCTGCTTCTTCCTCAAGTCCAACTTCAACTAACAGCAACTCGTCGACATCAACGTCTAGAATGCCTTCCTCTTCATCCTCTTCTCCGCCCGCACTAGTTGCGCCCTCGGAAGCAGCGCTGCCTTCCTCTCCATCCCCTTCCGATTCTGCTGCAGATGATGCAGCTGCTCCACCTTCGGACGATTCCGATGCAGTTTCTGCACCACCAGATTCCCCTCCTGAGACGGATTCGGATTCAGCAACTGATTCTTCTTCTCCTTCGCCTGCTTCTTCCTCAAGTCCAACTTCAACTAACAGCAACTCGTCGACATCAACGTCTAGAATGCCTTCCTCTTCATCCTCTTCTCCGCCCGCACTAGTTGCGCCCTCGGAAGCAGCGCTGCCTTCCTCTCCATCCCCTTCCGATTCTGCTGCAGATGATGCAGCTGCTCCACCTTCGGACGATTCCGATGCAGTTTCTGCACCACCAGATTCCCCTCCTGAGACGGATTCGGATTCAGCAACTGATTCTTCTTCTCCTTCGCCTGCTTCTTCCTCAAGTCCAACTTCAACTAACAGCAACTCGTCGACATCAACGTCTAGAATGCCTTCCTCTTCATCCTCTTCTCCGCCCGCACTAGTTGCGCCCTCGGAAGCAGCGCTGCCTTCCTCTCCATCCCCTTCCGATTCTGCTGCAGATGATGCAGCTGCTCCACCTTCGGACGATTCCGATGCAGTTTCTGCACCACCAGATTCCCCTCCTGAGACGGATTCGGATTCAGCAACTGATTCTTCTTCTCCTTCGCCTGCTTCTTCCTCAAGTCCAACTTCAACTAACAGCAACTCGTCGACATCAACGTCTAGAATGCCTTCCTCTTCATCCTCTTCTCCGCCCGCACTAGTTGCGCCCTCGGAAGCAGCGCTGCCTTCCTCTCCATCCCCTTCCGATTCTGCTGCAGATGATGCAGCTGCTCCACCTTCGGACGATTCCGATGCAGTTTCTGCACCACCAGATTCCCCTCCTGAGACGGATTCGGATTCAGCAACTGATTCTTCTTCTCCTTCGCCTGCTTCTTCCTCAAGTCCAACTTCAACTAACAGCAACTCGTCGACATCAACGTCTAGAATGCCTTCCTCTTCATCCTCTTCTCCGCCCGCACTAGTTGCGCCCTCGGAAGCAGCGCTGCCTTCCTCTCCATCCCCTTCCGATTCTGCTGCAGATGATGCAGCTGCTCCACCTTCGGACGATTCCGATGCAGTTTCTGCACCACCAGATTCCCCTCCTGAGACGGATTCGGATTCAGCAACTGATTCTTCTTCTCCTTCGCCTGCTTCTTCCTCAAGTCCAACTTCAACTAACAGCAACTCGTCGACATCAACGTCTAGAATGCCTTCCTCTTCATCCTCTTCTCCGCCCGCACTAGTTGCGCCCTCGGAAGCAGCGCTGCCTTCCTCTCCATCCCCTTCCGATTCTGCTGCAGATGATGCAGCTGCTCCACCTTCGGACGATTCCGATGCAGTTTCTGCACCACCAGATTCCCCTCCTGAGACGGATTCGGATTCAGCAACTGATTCTTCTTCTCCTTCGCCTGCTTCTTCCTCAAGTCCAACTTCAACTAACAGCAACTCGTCGACATCAACGTCTAGAATGCCTTCCTCTTCATCCTCTTCTCCGCCCGCACTAGTTGCGCCCTCGGAAGCAGCGCTGCCTTCCTCTCCATCCCCTTCCGATTCTGCTGCAGATGATGCAGCTGCTCCACCTTCGGACGATTCCGATGCAGTTTCTGCACCACCAGATTCCCCTCCTGAGACGGATTCGGATTCAGCAACTGATTCTTCTTCTCCTTCGCCTGCTTCTTCCTCAAGTCCAACTTCAACTAACAGCAACTCGTCGACATCAACGTCTAGAATGCCTTCCTCTTCATCCTCTTCTCCGCCCGCACTAGTTGCGCCCTCGGAAGCAGCGCTGCCTTCCTCTCCATCCCCTTCCGATTCTGCTGCAGATGATGCAGCTGCTCCACCTTCGGACGATTCCGATGCAGTTTCTGCACCACCAGATTCCCCTCCTGAGACGGATTCGGATTCAGCAACTGATTCTTCTTCTCCTTCGCCTGCTTCTTCCTCAAGTCCAACTTCAACTAACAGCAACTCGTCGACATCAACGTCTAGAATGCCTTCCTCTTCATCCTCTTCTCCGCCCGCACTAGTTGCGCCCTCGGAAGCAGCGCTGCCTTCCTCTCCATCCCCTTCCGATTCTGCTGCAGATGATGCAGCTGCTCCACCTTCGGACGATTCCGATGCAGTTTCTGCACCACCAGATTCCCCTCCTGAGACGGATTCGGATTCAGCAACTGATTCTTCTTCTCCTTCGCCTGCTTCTTCCTCAAGTCCAACTTCAACTAACAGCAACTCGTCGACATCAACGTCTAGAATGCCTTCCTCTTCATCCTCTTCTCCGCCCGCACTAGTTGCGCCCTCGGAAGCAGCGCTGCCTTCCTCTCCATCCCCTTCCGATTCTGCTGCAGATGATGCAGCTGCTCCACCTTCGGACGATTCCGATGCAGTTTCTGCACCACCAGATTCCCCTCCTGAGACGGATTCGGATTCAGCAACTGATTCTTCTTCTCCTTCGCCTGCTTCTTCCTCAAGTCCAACTTCAACTAACAGCAACTCGTCGACATCAACGTCTAGAATGCCTTCCTCTTCATCCTCTTCTCCGCCCGCACTAGTTGCGCCCTCGGAAGCAGCGCTGCCTTCCTCTCCATCCCCTTCCGATTCTGCTGCAGATGATGCAGCTGCTCCACCTTCGGACGATTCCGATGCAGTTTCTGCACCACCAGATTCCCCTCCTGAGACGGATTCGGATTCAGCAACTGATTCTTCTTCTCCTTCGCCTGCTTCTTCCTCAAGTCCAACTTCAACTAACAGCAACTCGTCGACATCAACGTCTAGAATGCCTTCCTCTTCATCCTCTTCTCCGCCCGCACTAGTTGCGCCCTCGGAAGCAGCGCTGCCTTCCTCTCCATCCCCTTCCGATTCTGCTGCAGATGATGCAGCTGCTCCACCTTCGGACGATTCCGATGCAGTTTCTGCACCACCAGATTCCCCTCCTGAGACGGATTCGGATTCAGCAACTGATTCTTCTTCTCCTTCGCCTGCTTCTTCCTCAAGTCCAACTTCAACTAACAGCAACTCGTCGACATCAACGTCTAGAATGCCTTCCTCTTCATCCTCTTCTCCGCCCGCACTAGTTGCGCCCTCGGAAGCAGCGCTGCCTTCCTCTCCATCCCCTTCCGATTCTGCTGCAGATGATGCAGCTGCTCCACCTTCGGACGATTCCGATGCAGTTTCTGCACCACCAGATTCCCCTCCTGAGACGGATTCGGATTCAGCAACTGATTCTTCTTCTCCTTCGCCTGCTTCTTCCTCAAGTCCAACTTCAACTAACAGCAACTCGTCGACATCAACGTCTAGAATGCCTTCCTCTTCATCCTCTTCTCCGCCCGCACTAGTTGCGCCCTCGGAAGCAGCGCTGCCTTCCTCTCCATCCCCTTCCGATTCTGCTGCAGATGATGCAGCTGCTCCACCTTCGGACGATTCCGATGCAGTTTCTGCACCACCAGATTCCCCTCCTGAGACGGATTCGGATTCAGCAACTGATTCTTCTTCTCCTTCGCCTGCTTCTTCCTCAAGTCCAACTTCAACTAACAGCAACTCGTCGACATCAACGTCTAGAATGCCTTCCTCTTCATCCTCTTCTCCGCCCGCACTAGTTGCGCCCTCGGAAGCAGCGCTGCCTTCCTCTCCATCCCCTTCCGATTCTGCTGCAGATGATGCAGCTGCTCCACCTTCGGACGATTCCGATGCAGTTTCTGCACCACCAGATTCCCCTCCTGAGACGGATTCGGATTCAGCAACTGATTCTTCTTCTCCTTCGCCTGCTTCTTCCTCAAGTCCAACTTCAACTAACAGCAACTCGTCGACATCAACGTCTAGAATGCCTTCCTCTTCATCCTCTTCTCCGCCCGCACTAGTTGCGCCCTCGGAAGCAGCGCTGCCTTCCTCTCCATCCCCTTCCGATTCTGCTGCAGATGATGCAGCTGCTCCACCTTCGGACGATTCCGATGCAGTTTCTGCACCACCAGATTCCCCTCCTGAGACGGATTCGGATTCAGCAACTGATTCTTCTTCTCCTTCGCCTGCTTCTTCCTCAAGTCCAACTTCAACTAACAGCAACTCGTCGACATCAACGTCTAGAATGCCTTCCTCTTCATCCTCTTCTCCGCCCGCACTAGTTGCGCCCTCGGAAGCAGCGCTGCCTTCCTCTCCATCCCCTTCCGATTCTGCTGCAGATGATGCAGCTGCTCCACCTTCGGACGATTCCGATGCAGTTTCTGCACCACCAGATTCCCCTCCTGAGACGGATTCGGATTCAGCAACTGATTCTTCTTCTCCTTCGCCTGCTTCTTCCTCAAGTCCAACTTCAACTAACAGCAACTCGTCGACATCAACGTCTAGAATGCCTTCCTCTTCATCCTCTTCTCCGCCCGCACTAGTTGCGCCCTCGGAAGCAGCGCTGCCTTCCTCTCCATCCCCTTCCGATTCTGCTGCAGATGATGCAGCTGCTCCACCTTCGGACGATTCCGATGCAGTTTCTGCACCACCAGATTCCCCTCCTGAGACGGATTCGGATTCAGCAACTGATTCTTCTTCTCCTTCGCCTGCTTCTTCCTCAAGTCCAACTTCAACTAACAGCAACTCGTCGACATCAACGTCTAGAATGCCTTCCTCTTCATCCTCTTCTCCGCCCGCACTAGTTGCGCCCTCGGAAGCAGCGCTGCCTTCCTCTCCATCCCCTTCCGATTCTGCTGCAGATGATGCAGCTGCTCCACCTTCGGACGATTCCGATGCAGTTTCTGCACCACCAGATTCCCCTCCTGAGACGGATTCGGATTCAGCAACTGATTCTTCTTCTCCTTCGCCTGCTTCTTCCTCAAGTCCAACTTCAACTAACAGCAACTCGTCGACATCAACGTCTAGAATGCCTTCCTCTTCATCCTCTTCTCCGCCCGCACTAGTTGCGCCCTCGGAAGCAGCGCTGCCTTCCTCTCCATCCCCTTCCGATTCTGCTGCAGATGATGCAGCTGCTCCACCTTCGGACGATTCCGATGCAGTTTCTGCACCACCAGATTCCCCTCCTGAGACGGATTCGGATTCAGCAACTGATTCTTCTTCTCCTTCGCCTGCTTCTTCCTCAAGTCCAACTTCAACTAACAGCAACTCGTCGACATCAACGTCTAGAATGCCTTCCTCTTCATCCTCTTCTCCGCCCGCACTAGTTGCGCCCTCGGAAGCAGCGCTGCCTTCCTCTCCATCCCCTTCCGATTCTGCTGCAGATGATGCAGCTGCTCCACCTTCGGACGATTCCGATGCAGTTTCTGCACCACCAGATTCCCCTCCTGAGACGGATTCGGATTCAGCAACTGATTCTTCTTCTCCTTCGCCTGCTTCTTCCTCAAGTCCAACTTCAACTAACAGCAACTCGTCGACATCAACGTCTAGAATGCCTTCCTCTTCATCCTCTTCTCCGCCCGCACTAGTTGCGCCCTCGGAAGCAGCGCTGCCTTCCTCTCCATCCCCTTCCGATTCTGCTGCAGATGATGCAGCTGCTCCACCTTCGGACGATTCCGATGCAGTTTCTGCACCACCAGATTCCCCTCCTGAGACGGATTCGGATTCAGCAACTGATTCTTCTTCTCCTTCGCCTGCTTCTTCCTCAAGTCCAACTTCAACTAACAGCAACTCGTCGACATCAACGTCTAGAATGCCTTCCTCTTCATCCTCTTCTCCGCCCGCACTAGTTGCGCCCTCGGAAGCAGCGCTGCCTTCCTCTCCATCCCCTTCCGATTCTGCTGCAGATGATGCAGCTGCTCCACCTTCGGACGATTCCGATGCAGTTTCTGCACCACCAGATTCCCCTCCTGAGACGGATTCGGATTCAGCAACTGATTCTTCTTCTCCTTCGCCTGCTTCTTCCTCAAGTCCAACTTCAACTAACAGCAACTCGTCGACATCAACGTCTAGAATGCCTTCCTCTTCATCCTCTTCTCCGCCCGCACTAGTTGCGCCCTCGGAAGCAGCGCTGCCTTCCTCTCCATCCCCTTCCGATTCTGCTGCAGATGATGCAGCTGCTCCACCTTCGGACGATTCCGATGCAGTTTCTGCACCACCAGATTCCCCTCCTGAGACGGATTCGGATTCAGCAACTGATTCTTCTTCTCCTTCGCCTGCTTCTTCCTCAAGTCCAACTTCAACTAACAGCAACTCGTCGACATCAACGTCTAGAATGCCTTCCTCTTCATCCTCTTCTCCGCCCGCACTAGTTGCGCCCTCGGAAGCAGCGCTGCCTTCCTCTCCATCCCCTTCCGATTCTGCTGCAGATGATGCAGCTGCTCCACCTTCGGACGATTCCGATGCAGTTTCTGCACCACCAGATTCCCCTCCTGAGACGGATTCGGATTCAGCAACTGATTCTTCTTCTCCTTCGCCTGCTTCTTCCTCAAGTCCAACTTCAACTAACAGCAACTCGTCGACATCAACGTCTAGAATGCCTTCCTCTTCATCCTCTTCTCCGCCCGCACTAGTTGCGCCCTCGGAAGCAGCGCTGCCTTCCTCTCCATCCCCTTCCGATTCTGCTGCAGATGATGCAGCTGCTCCACCTTCGGACGATTCCGATGCAGTTTCTGCACCACCAGATTCCCCTCCTGAGACGGATTCGGATTCAGCAACTGATTCTTCTTCTCCTTCGCCTGCTTCTTCCTCAAGTCCAACTTCAACTAACAGCAACTCGTCGACATCAACGTCTAGAATGCCTTCCTCTTCATCCTCTTCTCCGCCCGCACTAGTTGCGCCCTCGGAAGCAGCGCTGCCTTCCTCTCCATCCCCTTCCGATTCTGCTGCAGATGATGCAGCTGCTCCACCTTCGGACGATTCCGATGCAGTTTCTGCACCACCAGATTCCCCTCCTGAGACGGATTCGGATTCAGCAACTGATTCTTCTTCTCCTTCGCCTGCTTCTTCCTCAAGTCCAACTTCAACTAACAGCAACTCGTCGACATCAACGTCTAGAATGCCTTCCTCTTCATCCTCTTCTCCGCCCGCACTAGTTGCGCCCTCGGAAGCAGCGCTGCCTTCCTCTCCATCCCCTTCCGATTCTGCTGCAGATGATGCAGCTGCTCCACCTTCGGACGATTCCGATGCAGTTTCTGCACCACCAGATTCCCCTCCTGAGACGGATTCGGATTCAGCAACTGATTCTTCTTCTCCTTCGCCTGCTTCTTCCTCAAGTCCAACTTCAACTAACAGCAACTCGTCGACATCAACGTCTAGAATGCCTTCCTCTTCATCCTCTTCTCCGCCCGCACTAGTTGCGCCCTCGGAAGCAGCGCTGCCTTCCTCTCCATCCCCTTCCGATTCTGCTGCAGATGATGCAGCTGCTCCACCTTCGGACGATTCCGATGCAGTTTCTGCACCACCAGATTCCCCTCCTGAGACGGATTCGGATTCAGCAACTGATTCTTCTTCTCCTTCGCCTGCTTCTTCCTCAAGTCCAACTTCAACTAACAGCAACTCGTCGACATCAACGTCTAGAATGCCTTCCTCTTCATCCTCTTCTCCGCCCGCACTAGTTGCGCCCTCGGAAGCAGCGCTGCCTTCCTCTCCATCCCCTTCCGATTCTGCTGCAGATGATGCAGCTGCTCCACCTTCGGACGATTCCGATGCAGTTTCTGCACCACCAGATTCCCCTCCTGAGACGGATTCGGATTCAGCAACTGATTCTTCTTCTCCTTCGCCTGCTTCTTCCTCAAGTCCAACTTCAACTAACAGCAACTCGTCGACATCAACGTCTAGAATGCCTTCCCCTTCATCCTCTTCTCCGCCCGCACTAGTTGCGCCCTCGGAAGCAGCGCTGCCTTCCTCTCCATCCCCTTCCGATTCTGCTGCAGATGATGCAGCTGCTCCACCTTCGGACGATTCCGATGCAGTTTCTGCACCACCAGATTCCCCTCCTGAGACGGATTCGGATTCAGCAACTGATTCTTCTTCTCCTTCGCCTGCTTCTTCCTCAAGTCCAACTTCAACTAACAGCAACTCGTCGACATCAACGTCTAGAATGCCTTCCCCTTCATCCTCTTCTCCGCCCGCACTAGTTGCGCCCTCGGAAGCAGCGCTGCCTTCCTCTCCATCCCCTTCCGATTCTGCTGCAGATGATGCAGCTGCTCCACCTTCGGACGATTCCGATGCAGTTTCTGCACCACCAGATTCCCCTCCTGAGACGGATTCGGATTCAGCAACTGATTCTTCTTCTCCTTCGCCTGCTTCTTCCTCAAGTCCAACTTCAACTAACAGCAACTCGTCGACATCAACGTCTAGAATGCCATCCTCTTCATCCTCTTCTCCGCCCGCACTAGTTGCGCCCTCGGAAGCAGCGCTGCCTTCCTCTCCATCCCCTTCCGATTCTGCTGCAGCTGATGCAGCTGCTCCACCTTCGGACGATTCCGATGCAGTTTCTGCACCACCAGATTCCCCTCCTGAGACGGATTCGGATTCAGCAACTGATTCTTCTTCTCCTTCGCCTGCTTCTTCCTCAAGTCCAACTTCAACTAACAGCAACTCGTCGACATCAACGTCTAGAATGCCTTCCTCTTCGTCCTCTTCTCCGCCCGCACTAGTTGCGCCCTCGGAAGCAGCGCTGCCTTCCTCTCCATCCCCTTCCGATTCTGCTGCAGATGATGCAGCTGCTCCACCTTCGGACGATTCCGATGCAGTTTCTGCACCACCAGATTCCCCTCCTGAGACGGATTCGGATTCAGCAACTGATTCTTCTTCTCCTCCGCCTGCTCCTTCCTCAAGTCCAACTTCAGCTAACAGCAACTCGTCGACATCAACGTCTAGAATGCCTTCCTCTTCATCCTCTTCTCCGCCCGCACTAGTTGCGCCCTCGGAAGCAGCGCTGCCTTCCTCTCCATCCCCTTCCGATTCTGCTGCAGCTGATGCAGCTGCTCCACCTTCGGACGATTCCGATGCAGTTTCTGCACCACCAGATTCCCCTCCTGAGACGGATTCGGATTCAGCAACTGATTCTTCTTCTCCTTCGCCTGCTTCTTCCTCAAGTCCAACTTCAACTAACAGCAACTCGTCGACATCAACGTCTAGAATGCCTTCCTCTTCATCCTCTTCTCCGCCCGCACTAGTTGCGCCCTCGGAAGCAGCGCTGCCTTCCTCTCCATCCCCTTCCGATTCTGCTGCAGATGATGCAGCTGCTCCACCTTCGGACGATTCCGATGCAGTTTCTGCACCACCAGATTCCCCTCCTGAGACGGATTCGGATTCAGCAACTGATTCTTCTTCTCCTCCGCCTGCTCCTTCCTCAAGTCCAACTTCAGCTAACAGCAACTCGTCGACATCAACGTCTAGAATGCCTTCCTCTTCATCCTCTTCTCCGCCCGCACTAGTTGCGCCCTCGGAAGCAGCGCTGCCTTCCTCTCCATCCCCTTCCGATTCTGCTGCAGCTGATGCAGCTGCTCCACCTTCGGACGATTCCGATGCAGTTTCTGCACCACCAGATTCCCCTCCTGAGACGGATTCGGATTCAGCAACTGATTCTTCTTCTCCTTCGCCTGCTTCTTCCTCAAGTCCAACTTCAACTAACAGCAACTCGTCGACATCAACGTCTAGAATGCCTTCCTCTTCATCCTCTTCTCCGCCCGCACTAGTTGCGCCCTCGGAAGCAGCGCTGCCTTCCTCTCCATCCCCTTCCGATTCTGCTGCAGATGATGCAGCTGCTCCACCTTCGGACGATTCCGATGCAGTTTCTGCACCACCAGATTCCCCTCCTGAGACGGATTCGGATTCAGCAACTGATTCTTCTTCTCCTTCGCCTGCTTCTTCCTCAAGTCCAACTTCAACTAACTGCAACTCGTCGACATCAACGTCTAGAATGCCTTCCTCTTCATCCTCTTCTCCGCCCGCACTAGTTGCGCCCTCGGACCCCTTTTCTCTTTTTTCGTAATTTGCGTCATCTAATGTATCCTGAGAATTTTCATTATGTTTGTTGTAGGTTTTTTTTGAGGTACTGGAAGAAACGCCGCCTAGTTCAGTTGTTTTTGTAGAAATATTTTCTTTATGTTGTTGAAAATGTGTTTTCTCTCTTCTATTCCCCTTATGATGTCTTCTATTTCTTTGTGTTTTGCTTTGAATGTTTTGTGTAGTTCCTATTTCATTTGCTTTAAGCTTAGCAAAAAGCTGAATTAGCTGTTGTACTTCATCGATAAATTCTGTATCAATTTTTCCTGTTGTGCGCTGAAATCCTTCTTTAATAGCATCTACTACAGCTTTCGACTTGGTTTTTGTATTTAGTTCCCCATTACTTTCTTCGACAACAATGTCTGCTATTGCTGAAGCAAAAGCTGCCGTCATTGTTTTAACTTGTATAGATGATGCAGTACCTTCTTCCATCATTGCTCTTATTGCTTCCGCTAAAACTCCTGTCACATTTTCAATGTCCGCATCTTCTTGATCGTCAAAAGCTTCCGATTTTATCAGTTCTTGGACAAAGATATCTGTAAAAAGTTTTACATTTTCAGCTGATGCTAGGGGATTCTTGCCTACAGAACCGATTCCCCGGCAGTTAGTCTCTCCCAGGAAAAAAAATAATATTAAATATAAGACTGTAGTTACAGTGGTTGTTTTCATGTTTGCATATTAAGCTGTGGGGGAATATCTGTGGATCGGGTTTATGAAGTTTATATCCTTTTATACTATCCTGAGGTGGATGAAGTATCTTCTGATATTTTATGATAGATTTTATTTTGCAGTGTTTGATGTTTCTATTAAAGAATTGCAGCCAAGCAAACATTTTTAGATTGCATTATCGCTTTATTTTATTTGTAGGCATCTTTATGCGCAGTTATGTAGTTCTCCTTAAAGAGTTTATGTTTATCGTTCTTTTTTCAATTTGACATTAATAACGTTTAATCGATTTATCCACGTCTGTTTAAATTTTATTGCTTGATCGATATGTAAACTTTCGAACACAAGTAAAGTTTACTATTTCAACTTTTGCCGGTCAAAATTTTCGGGTATTAACTGTATGAAAGCTTGATTTTCAAATTTTATTAACATGGACGCAGCTGATTTCAGCAGTTAACTTTTCCGATTGAAATCCTGCCTCTGACAATTTTGGAAACTGTTTTCAATTTATTTTGGCACTAAATATAAATTACTTTCTTTTATCTGTATTTTCTTCCAACATAGCTTCTGCTAATCTAAGTTTTATTGATTTTTGCGCGAAGAGTAAAATAACAACTTTACTTGCAATTCCGAATGTGCGTCTGAATGTTTCGAAATTGCAATTTTGAGATCCTTTGATTACGTGTTTCATTGTCAGAAAAATATTAATTATTATTATATTTTCCTTCGCTGAAAAAAGTCGGAGATATTTCTTGTATATATATATATATATATATATATATATATATATATATATATATATATATATATATATATATATATATATTTTATGTATGTCCACGCAAAACTTTTCACAGAATAGTCTGATTTTGATCATTCTATTTTTATTGGAAAATGTATTATATTCCCACTGTTTAAGTGTCTGTTTCCGCTGAAACAGACGTCTAATTCAAACGTTTTCCTATTGTTAGTATTGAATCCGACACACATTTCTTCAAATCTCTCGGAAACGCATTTGTGCAGATACTGTCATTTACCCATATTCGTGTGTATTGCCCACGGCAGTACACACGAGAGACAAGACAGGTCTGAAGCTCATTCATAGTGATTTTTTTATTTTTTTTATTTTATAATATTCAATTCAGCATCAAAAACACGGAGTGAACAACAAATCACCCCCTTTTCCCACCCTTAGGCTAGGAATTTTTTTCTCCATATTTATCGTTCAAAATTGAACGGAAAATTGTTCAAATCAAAAAGATGTTTTATAAACAAGTTTTTCATCAAAAGCTCTTTCCTACAAAGTTTGAAGCAAATTCGCCTCACAGTTCAGAATTGCCTTGAATTTCGCCGTAGGCGCTGATGGTCAGTTTTTTAAACTGTTCAAAATTGAACAAAAAATAGTTCAAATCAAAAAATGTAATATAGGAATAAGTTGTCCTCGCCGAGATCTTTCGAGCAAAAAGAATTTGTTCGAATCGGACTATTCACTCAAAAGTTATTAGGGGGAGGGGACAGACAGACAGACCGACAGATAGACCGACAGACATTTTTCCCCATCTCAATACCCTACTTTCCAGTTTTTAATTTTTCGATATTTATTTTATAATTATTTTTTATTCTTGGCTTTTTTTTTTTTTTTGTAATACTTTCAAGATGCATTAAGCCTTCTTTCATGCTTTCTTCGTCTTTCTCTGACTTTTACTGGGAAAGTAGGCTAAAAAGTAAAGCTGAAAGCAATGCATATCACATACTGTCTAAATTCAGGAAATTCCGTCATAGCTAAGCAGCAGCTGTGTGGAAAATAAAACGGAGCACATGAAATAAAATAGCTGTATTATTTAGTGATGGATATAACATGGGTACTACCACCAAGAAATAAATTAATTAATGAATTATGTTTTTTAATAATTTTTTTTCTAAAACAATAAACTTCGGCGCCTCACCCACATGTTCATGATAAGACGCCGTACTGATGCAGGAGTTATGCCTGGCATTGCATAAGAGGAGAATAAAGCAATAAATTATATTATATATATTTATATCTGATGTATACGAGTATTTTGTTTATCAAAAACAAAAAGAAACTAAATGAATTTAGCGTGTAGCAGACATGCTACTGTTTGAACAAAAACCATGAATGTCTGATAATTCGTCGTGGAATCGGGTGGTATCCTTCAGTCAAAAGTACTACTTTTAGTCATTGAAATGGATAGAATGAGCAAAAAAAAAAAAAAAAAAAACATGGACCAAGAAAATACTTTTATTTTCCCAACAGTTTTTTTTAAATTGATTTTTTAAATTGTCCGGTTTTTCAAACAAGGCGTGGTCTTTATGACGTCACAAATGATGCACTTTGCCGCATCTTTCTACTACGTTTCCACGTTATGATAATCAAGTAACGAATTAAAATTGCGCTCTACGCTTGCTATCAACCATATCGTTGCCAATACACGTGAGTAAAGATGCGAATTAAATATTTTGCACTGTGAAGGACAACAGAATGGATGGTATTTCATCATTTGTGATGTCATCGGCAGAAGCCTTAAACAATGAAAGCGATCCGATTAAAGTATTGTTTAAAAATATTAAACGTAAACAAATTTATCAAAAAATGGTCAGATCCTATGTTTTTAAGCATGCTCTTTCAGAAAACAAAAACTTTTAAAATTTTGGAAACGACCCCATTCTGACATGATTGAAATTGAAATTTCATCTTAGCAGTTTAGCCTATTTTTTTAAAAGCATTATAGGAGAATTTTCTCTAAATTGGATTGAAGCGCATTCCTGTTATCAATGGCTGCTAACAGTATTTTTTTTTTTTTAATTTAAGTACAACTATAGCAGACACTGCACCAGAAGCAGACGACGTCTTCGAAAAACAATAATTTTAATACTTTTTCTCCAGCTTGGATGCCCCCCCCCCTCCTTCGCCACACACACAAAAAAAAATAATAATAATGATAATAATAATTACAGTCAACTCGAAATCCCAAGGGACTGGCTTAAACGTTTCGAGTTATTGGAAGTTCGAGTTATGGGAAGTTTCCACAACAGTCTCACGAGTTTGGGACCCGATGAAAACTTCGAGATGAAGGAATATTTGAGTTGTAAGCTTCATGTACATAATTTTGCTCAAGTGACATTAGCTGTGCAAACTCTCAGAAAAAAAAAAAAAACTCTATGCATGAAATTGGATCGATGAATTCAGTGATTCTGACAATGATACTTCAGAATGAAAAGTTTGCTTCTTGAAAAAAAGAAAAAAAAATATTGATACACATGCATAATATTTTTAATGTACATTTATAATATTTTCAATGTACATGAACAATATATTGATGTATTTAAAATTAGTCCACTTTTTGCTTGTCAGTTTCACTCCTTGTCATGTGCCTCTAATGGTCTGTAAAAAATTTATGACACAGTATTTTTTGGGGAACATAGTGTTTTTTTCATCTGTAGACAGTCAGAACTCGGAAAACATCACTGTTTTGTATTCCCCGTAATTGACAAACGAAATCTTGTTTCTAAGCATCTTTCATGCCTTCGTCTCACAGCCTAATGAAATTGAAGTCGCAATTATGGAAAACACGGACCAGAAAATGAGCGTGGTTTTGATAACGTGGTCGCTTCCCGAAACTCCGAGATCGGTGAATAGAAAAGAGCTGGCGGATTAACTCACAATTTATTTCACATTTTGATGAAATTTCAAAAATTGTATTTGTAAACTTGCAACAATAACTATGATTAGCTAGCAATGGAGATTCACTGATTCAATATTTTGAATCAATGTGTCCTAAGATTTTTAACGCGAAGCTAAGGAACTTGGGAGACATCGGTCCAACTTCAGGCTTCAATTTCTTACTATAGCGTGTCATCTCCATGCTAATATCCTAACTCGATGTCGAATTTAAATTTAAGATCTTAATACACAACTGTTACCATTCACACAACAAGTAATTATGTAGCTCGTTAATATTATTATAATAACATATATGTAGTATATGGCAAACAGCAACATTTTGACGCACAAAAGTGGCAGATTACTGCAGACACGTGTTTCGAGGTTCCCGGGGATCCCTTTTTCAATGCAAATGCAGTAGTCTGCAAATTTTGTGCTTCAAAATGTTGTTTGAAATTTACTTATCCGCTAAAAGGAATTTATTTATTTATTAGATATGTAGTAAGTTTGAAGTGTTTTCTTCTTCAAAAACCAGGGTTAAGTGAGGAATATGAGGCACAAACCCAAGTCACAAAAATTTGGAGGGCGCCAAAAGTATAACTACTGGGTACGATTAGGACATTTTAGTTTCCCAAAATAATCTCTGAATAAAACCTTTAACTATTTATCTCATTAAAAGAAACTGACTAATATCAAATGCAGGATAAAAAGAAATTTTAGCTCATCAAAATGAGATAAAACTAAACGTAGAGACCAAAAAGTGGGTTCAAGTCATATCTATCTTCTCAAAAGATTGAATTAATGGATTGAATTTTCGAATGGATATTATAGGAAGTTGAGATTATCATAAAAAAGGGTGATTATTTAAATTCTCATAAACGTTTCTCTCTACACGCAAAGCGATGAATAAATTTAATAACTAAATGCGTCATGTGACCCAAAAGAAGATAAATTTTATTTTGAAATGTGTACTCAGATATGCCCCGATAGGAGGTAAGAGGAAGTCACTGTGACCTTCCTAAAATTTCCTTATTCGGCATATTTTGACAGACGAATCGACAAAATTATCATCTTTCGGAAAAATTTAGAGTCCTATTCGGCAAAATTCAGAATTCTCGCCCTTCCAAAAATTAAACTTCGGGGCCCCCTGAATGGACTGTTCATTTATTTTGCTCATTAGAAAGAGTGATGATTAAGTTTTGTTTTTAAATGGGAACTATAAGAAGATTTTGGTCTTCAAAAAAGGTGTTATTCGAATTAAAAACGACTACATATATATAAATAAAATTTGAGAGGTCGAGATGTCTTAATTAAAAACGAAGGCAAGCTATTTCCACTGGCGAAAGAAAATGCTGAAGCTGTCTGATACTGCTACTGACGCACTTTCATCAAAAACCCTTGAAATCAACTACCACGCGTCATAAGAGTAAACATCTCGTATTAAATGAAAACATTAACAACCGGAATCGCTTTTCCTATAAATGCTGTAAACAATTTTACGGTTTTCTGAGAACTTTCATTTAGAATAATGATTGCCGTTCACTTTTATTTCGTCCATTGAAGTGCAGAAACTGCTTTAGTCTTTGAAGAGTTGTTCAATACAGAAGTTTTTTTTTACTTTTTTCTTTTTTTCAAGATGCCTGTTTCAAGCGCTTCTCATCGTGGGCGGCATGATCTTGGACAGATTGATAATTTCGCTACTATTGGATAAACGTTGCTGTTTATTAATTATGTAATATTAGTAACCTTTGACAAAAATGCTTGTTTTCCAGTTGATAAAAAATAACTTTTACTACATCTAGTACTAAAATGAGATGTATTTTTAAAATAAGCCAGAGAGATAGAAACCGATTGAACGAACAGCGTTTCTCGTCATTTTTTCTACAGTGATTTTCGTTCTTTGAAAAATAAAATGAAAAAAAAAAAAGAAAGAAAGGAACAAAACCTCGCCAAGAGAATGAGCATATGCATACGTTTTCAACGGGATTCATTTTCAATGTATTAATGCTGTTCAGAAACGACATTTGTTTTTTTTTCAATCTCACACTAAAGTTAAAATAATTGCTCATGCAGGGGGGCTCACAGGGGGAGATTATAGAACAAGTTCAGCCATCAAAATGGGGGGGGGGGATTTTTAAAATTTTATTAATTTGTTTGTTTAAATTTATTTATTTATTTATTTTTAATTTAAATTATTTGTTTCATTTTATTTTATTCTGTTTATATTTTATTTCATTTATTTATTTAGTTTGTATGTATGTGTGTATGTCATTGGCAGAACTATTCTAATATTATAACAATAATAATAATAATTATTAAATATAAATAAATAAACAAATAAAAATATATTTAAAAAATTAATAAAATAAAAAAGAGAGCTAAAAACTAAAAAATAAGAAGGGGGCTTTTCAAAGTGAAGTGGTTCCTTGGTGAGCAAAAAGCTCCCCGCCAAACAAGATAAACAATTTAAAAGATCTACCCATATTTCTGAGGAGTTGAAGGTGGGAGGAGATTCTAATGGAAGTAGCTGTGATGAAACAGGAGAAGAGGGAGGATGATAGTTTGGCAGATACTTGGCGGGCAAACTAGATATCATAACTTTTTATGGCTGAGGGTTTTTGGGTTTTGGATGCAAGTTTTCTCTTTTGTGCGGAAAAGTTAAAGGTTTTCTTGGCGGGGAAATTTTTACAACAGGGTTGTTTTGTATGAGTCTAATTTACGTCTGTAAAGGATAACTAATAGATGTCCAATTATAGACGTTTAATAGAATGTCCAGAAATAACGATTATTAGTCGTAGAATAGATATCACCTTTAGATGTAGATGAGTATAGATGAGTTTTAGATGAGTTTCGACGAGAAATAGTCGTTTTATGGACGAGTGTGAGTATGGAGTTTCGCCGGGACCACAAAAATTTGTTCAGAATATCGGGGCGCTCACATTAGAGAGTGTTCAGATAGAAAGAGTCCACTGTATAATATTTACAGTCAGTATTAAATAGCAAAATTAATTTACAATTCCTTTGCTCTGAGGGACAGTATACGTATGAATGTTTTGGGAATGACTCATTTAGTTTTCCCAGTATTATAAAAAAGACAAACCAGCTAAAAATTGAGACTGATATCTTCCAGTATTCGAACTCTCAATAAGACTGCTAAAAATATAAAAAGTAATTTTTACCACTTTTTGTTGCTAGTTTTACGAAGATACAAGGGGTGTCCCAAGCTCAAATTTTTGGGAGGGTTCTCAAAATTCTCATTTTGCCCAATGTAACTCCAGATCTTGCAGAAAGATAAAATATAGGTACGCACACAGCACACATAAGTACTGATACATACTGAAAAGGGACATGGCAAAGGGACAAAGGCAATTAAAAATTGCAATATTGCAATTAAGTTCCCCCAATTTGGGAAATGGTATGATAAAATTTGCCGAAAAAAGAAATTTTTCTGGAGGTCACAGCGATCTCCCATGACCTTTAATCGGGGAGCCGCTAATATTAGCAGGAGATTAATAGAAAAAATGTACCTTCCTCGGCTTTTTTGTTTTGGATTGAAACTCAAAGCTTAGCTTTGCGCAAATTAGAAATACATTAACGTGGTGAAATATCCTTCGTTCAAACCTGAACCAATTGCTTAAAAAACTTCAAGACCTCAAGTTAATAATTCACCAAGCTGTGATGCCACCATCAAGTCTTAATAATCAACCCTAACATGTATCGTTTTAAATTTATATGTTCAGTTTTTATGACAAATACTAGCTGCGTCGCCCGGCTTTGTACGGTCCACCTCGAAAATAAAAGTTATATCAAGTGATGCGAGTTCAACACTCAGGCTTGAACGAAAACAAACAAACAAACAAAAAATAATAATAATAAGGCAGTGAAATTTTGCGGCAGATTGCGGAAAAAAAAACCCAAAATTAAACATTTCAAATCCCCTGTGATTACAGGAGAAGCCTCAAAACAAAAACAAGAATTTTACCTGTTCATATTCGAGAAAAAAAAAGGCAACAGATCTTTTATCAAAATGATTTTCTTCACGCTATACATTTTAATAAAAGCATTGTTGCGAAAAGTTGAGATGAAGCACTGAATAATAATTTGAATGGAGGAAAGCCTTCGAAAAATATAGATTTTATGTCGAAATCTAATAATTTTTAATTGATATCTCCGCTAATTATTATCGGCGGATTATGTTAAATAGCCAAACATAAAGGCGGGGAAGATTACGAATCCATCGATACCTGGTTCGATGGTCAGTTCACTGTCGTTCAGGAGAAGAAGCTTGGACATACATGGATACATAAGTACATACATAGATACATAGGTACATACGCTCAGGTTTTAATTATATAAGATAACTGATATCTCCGCTAATTATTATCGGAGGATCATGTTAAAACCAAACATGAAGACGGGAAGATTACGAATCCATCGATACCTGGTTCGGTGGTCAGTTCACTGTCGTTCGGCATAAGAAGCTTAGACATACATAGATACATAGGTACCCATCGAGACTCCCCGCCCTGCTCCACCCGAAGGCTTTTCAGGGAACTAGCTAAACATAGATACATAGGTATACATACATAGATACATAAGTACATATATTGATACATAGGTACATACGCTCAGGGGCGCCGACTTACAAAAATTATTGGGGGGAGCGGCTAGCCATAACCGGGGGCTTAGGGGGTTATGTACTCCCACGAAGGTCCCCCCCCCCCCATAAAGGTCAGATTTTTGTACCTTGAAAATGCCAAATTACATATTTTCTGTTGTGTATAATTTAAACAAACAAATGTGACATGGCGTTTTCAAAGTAAAACAATCTAAAAATTGGTATGGAAATTTGCTGATTCATTTAGATTATGTCACTTGTCTTAGTAACTGACATTTTTTTGTTCTTTTTTACGGGGAGCCGTGCAGTGCCGTGGCTAGGTATTGAAAAATGTAGGACACTTGATTTGCATAGAAGGGCACTCCCAGAGACGCCGACTAAAAAAAAATATTGTGGGGGAGGGATACCGGAGGGTCTTGCAGCTTCTAAATTTGAGATGAAAAATAGTGCGTTTTAAAGCATTTTAAAGTTATATAATGAACATTAGAATCACAAAAACTCGACAAGCCTGAAACATATTTTTTGGCTTTGAAAAAAGAAAAAAATAAATACAAACATGCAAGTATTTTTGTAAAAAGGTAATTTAATTTACACATGTTTTTTAAGACCAGTTTTTTTTTTTCGTTAGTGATATCGGCTAACATATTCAAATGTAAACGCAGTCTCTCAATGTCTAGGTCATTTTCAAAAAACAGTTGACTTTTCAAAATTTGTTTCACCTTTGTTTAATAAAAGCAAGCACTCTTGTTCAACTGCAATGACATGTGGGAGTCCAGTTGATGTAAACCGCCCAATAATGCAAGATTGTGCCATTTCACAAACCTCATCAATGTATTGCCTTGTAGTACTTTAGGATTTTGAAAGTGTGTGGTGAGCTGGCTTCGTTATTTTCATACTTCTTTTGTATACGTCGATTCTGAGGATGCGAAGGATGTTGAATTTGTTCATTTTGTGAAGGTTTTTCTTTTAAACACAATACCCAAAAGTATTCAAAACTATCACGCCTCCCATTTAATATACAAATCAAATCCTCGTATATTTTTTCCAGAACAGCAACACTTAGATGAGCGCAACTCTATGGTCGCAGCGCTGCCCACCAGCAACTGACCTGACCCGGTAAGTTCGCGCACTGGGACAAATTCTAAGTGTGCTTGCAGCACCGCAACGCTATCATTATTCACACCACTCGTTTTCAGTTAACCTGCTTACTACCTCAATAATTATTTGTTTTAACTCATTACTGAATGTATTTTACAAGGTAAACTATCTTCAAACAAAGAAAATAAAAGTTAAATTTAAGAGTTTAGAAAGCATAATATAACTAATCATTTTCTTGATTCATTAGGGGGGGGGGTCTGGCCCCCTCAGGCCCCATGGAGTCGGCGCCACTGCATACGCTCAGTTTTTAATTATATAAGATGAGCCTTTTTCAAAAAGGTAAATTAAAGTAATTTGGGATGAGCATTTTGAAGGCTGTGAAAAATCATTAATACTTTGAGTTCTAAATAGTGTTATCTCTTGAAAAATACCAGCTACAAAAATAGGGTCTGGTGGGGGAAAGTGGTCAATGGGGTAAAGTGGTCATTCGTCAAATAAATGGCTATAGCTTGGAAATAAATGCTCGAATGAACGTGAAAATTTTATTATAGAGTAGGGCAGTTAGAAACTACATTTTGAATACAAAATTTTACAACTGGCAAAATTTTATTTGGTGAAAAAAAATATTTTATCTCAATATGAAAAGTTTTTAAATCTAAACACCTCTTTTAACTTCCTTGGGAAATTTTGTTTGTTAGAATTATGAACAGATTGACTGCATAGGAAGCTTCCTACATGTCTCAAGAACTCTTACTCGTTAGCAGTTAGCTGAATCTATTTTAGATATTTTTTTAGAACAATTTAAGTAAGATGGGGTAAAGTGGTCATAATATTAGGCTTAAACAAATATTGTTCTTCTAATGTCATTTAATCGTTAAGTATAATGAAGATATAAATTAAGTATTAATTTCACTTAATATGTATTGTTTTTACAGTAAACGGGGTTAAATATACGAGTATATGCGTATGCATACGCATTATACTACTGTAGGCACATATATAGACGTATTCACATAAATGCACCAATAAATACGTATATGGGTATCTGCAAGTATTTTAAATCTATACAGATATACATTCAGCTATACACGTATATACTCGCTTATACTCGTATATATATATATATATATAAACACTTATATACGTGTATTATTATATACGTATATATACATAATTATACACGTATATATAGACACATATATACGTGTACGTACTCGAGTAGACACTTCCATACAAGCATATAATATACAAGTATACAGGGTGAGTTTAAACTTTTGCGCAAATTATTAAAAGGTGTTAGAGGGGAGGATAAGAAGTAAGAATCATTAGGAAGATATGGTCACAAACACAACGCTGACGCTCTACATGCACGCAAAGCCAAAAACTAATGGATGCAAAACAGGTCATAAATTTATTACACAAAAACAATTTTACACAACATTTTAGGTCTCAAGAAAGTTTTAAAGTGATTGATGAAATTTGCGGCCCGCAGCTGTAATACATGTGCGTCGCAATCACAAACCACTCTCTGTTGCAATAACGATACTTTTGAAAAACTTTCATCAGTCGCTGCACCTTTTTTGCGATGCTTGTATTAGAGCTACTACAGGCCGTAACTTTTAGCAACTGCTCTAAATATTTCTTAAAAACTAAAATGTTGGGTAAAATCATCTTTGTGTAACAAATTTGATTTGTTTTGCATCCATGAGTTTCTGGTTTTGTGTGCATGTTGCGCATCAGCGAAAGTAAGTTTCTTATAATTCTTTGCTTCTTATCCTCCCCTCTAACACCCCTTAGATTTTTGCACAAGAGCTTGGATTCACTCTGTAGGCACACATGTATGTAAGCTTATATACTCGTGTATACATACATGTTCTGGTGTATGCACGAAAATGTACGTATATACGTCTATACAGGCATATAATCGTGTTTGCACGTATACATACGTATATACTCGTGCTTCGCAATATATATATATATGTGTGTGTGTGAGTAGACACGTACAAACAAGCACTGGATGTATCCAAGAATTAACTCGTGTATACCCGTATATGTGTGTATGTACACTTAAATATGAGTGTATACGTCTACTGTACACGTATATAATCGGTTATGCACGTATATACTCGAGATACATGTGCATACACACATATGATGTTTGTTTGCACGCGTATATACCCGTGCATACACGTGACACGTATATACTCGTGTAGACACGTATACACTCCTGTACGTAATCACGTATACATGCTTATATACTCGTGTATTACACGTATATGCTTCAGTAGGCACGTTCATGCATGTATCTGATGCGTATCTACTCATATATAAACGTGTTTACTAATGTTTACACAACACGTATATACTCGTGTATACACACATATGCTTGTGCTTATACTTGTAACTATAAAAATAACCGAAGTATACAAATATTAGGGTTGTTTATAATGGTTTTGCATCTATTTTTAACTATGACCACTTTACCCCATGCTATGACCACTTTCCCCCACCCCATGGGGTAAAGTGGTCATAAATACAAAGGGAAAAGAAAGTGTTATAAAACTACTTAAATCAATATTTATTTTCCTACAACTCAATGTACCGTGTTCTTTAATAATGCAATGTAAAATAAAAACAAAAAAAGTTCAAGTGTTTAAAGAATTTATTGTATTTATTATTCACCTTTAGTTGAAAACCTGCGATTTTATGACCACTTTACCCAACCAGACCCTATACATTAAGCACGATAGCGAATAATTTTTGTTGGATTTTAAAAGATTATGTATGTCTACGATTTCTTTTCTTTTTTTTTTCTGAGTATCATACTCAGAATAACGGCTGCGGAGACGGAAGAAAAATGACCAAATCCGAATGCGGGAATTTTAGAGCCTTCGACTCCGACTCGTTTACTCCAAAATCTGTCCAACTCTGACTTCGCAAGCAATCACTGGCACAGTTGTGGACTTAGGGGGGAAATGATCGACTTAGAAACGAAATTTTAAACCTTTGACTCCCGGCTTTTTAAGCACTTTTATTATACTAGGCCTGATTGTCACGGAAAAATCTGATGCCGGCTTTGGCTTATATCTCAGCAACTAGACCACTTAGAGACTTCGGGATTTCAGTAAATGATTTGCTTAATCTTAAAGTACAACTTAACGCCAAAATAATAATAATAATAATAATAATAATTTGAATTTTGTCATCTTGAATTCAAATTATGTTTTTCGCAATCACGAGTGTGTGTGTATATGTAAGCGTGTGTGTTTGTGTGTGGGGGGTATGTGTGTGTGTGTAGGCATGTGTGTTTGTGTCTGTGTGCAGGCATGAGTGTGTGGGTAGTTGTGTGTATGTGTGTAGGTGTGTGTGGGGGTATGTGTATGTGTGTAGGTGTGTGTGGGGGTATGTGTATGTGTGTGTAGGCATATGTGTTTGTGTCTGTGTGCAGGCATGAGTGTGTGGGTAGTTGTGTGTGCGTGAATGTGTAGGTGTGTGTATGTGTTTGTGAATGTGTGTAGGTGTATGCATGTGTGTGTAGGTGTATATATGTGTGTAGGTGCGTGTATGTATGCGTGTAAGTGTAGGACATTGATGAAACCTGGAGACGGTTTTCGCTAGAGGTGCAGCATCGTGAGGAGCCGGTCGACGGTGATGCTGCGGAGGGTGCTGGTGGGAAAAATCAAAGGAACGTCAAAAACAGTCAAATGAAAGAAATAAGCAATCGTGATTTGCTCAAAAAAAAAAAAAAAAATCAATTCTAAAATAAAATTATTTTTTTGTTTAGGATGGAAAACAGCAATTTTCATGCAATTTCCCCATGAAATCCTCGTATAAATAGACCAAGAGCTGACCCCCCAAAACACGATTTATTTCTTTTATGGCTTGTGGCCGGTTAAAATAATAAAAAAAATGCAATTTAAAACTTTGGCTCGAATCCCCCCCCCACTAATTTTGGGTCAAACGGCTGCGTGGGTGGGTGAAAGGTCAAAAAAATGAAAAATATCAAAGTGATGAGTTAAATGGCTAAAAACTATATAATAGCATTAAATTAATAAGAAAAAACCCGTAGCGAATTTCCCCCCCCAGCTATGTTGGGGCGAACGTGGTGCCCCCCAGGGGTAAAGTATCGATTCTTAAACTTAAAAAAAAATTATCACTTTCGTGGGGGGGAATTTTACAGGGTATTAGTTTCATTATTTTGATTGCCGAAAAAAATCCCCCCCCCCCCCAGTAACTATGGGTCAATTTGTCAAAAAAAATTTTTTTTGTTCCTCTTTATTTGGTTCAAGTCGAGTATTATTCGAACTTACGCATGACTGTTTAAGTTGCAAAAAAAAAACCCCCCAAAGTTTGAACGTTTTTTCATTAAAAAAAACTCGTAGCAATCCCCCCCACACCTATGGAGGGGGTTGCTACGCGGTGCGCAGTTTTACAACGTGGTGCCCCCCCCCCCAGGGGTGAATTGTCGATTGATTAAATTAAAAATAAATCATCACTTTCGTGGAGGGAATTTTACAGAGTATACATTTAATTGCAAAACAAAATATCTCCTCCCCAGCAATTATGAGTCTACTAGCTGCATTGCCAGGCGTTGCACGGTCTACCTCAAAAATGTACGTGTATTCGGCGTTCCAAGCATTTTATACAATTATATAATTTTTCTCGCTTTCATTACATTACTTATTGCTGCTCCACTCCTATTAGTCAAAGCGCAATGTTATATAGCCTATAGCCTTCTCAATAAATGGACTATTCAACACAAAATGAATTTTTCAGTTCGAACCCGTCGTCCCTGTAGACCAAGAGCTGAGCCCCCAAAACACGGTTTATCTGTTTTATGGCGGGTGGCCGGTTAAAATAATAAAAAAATTTGATTAAAAATTTTGGCTCTAATCCCCCCCCCCCTCCGCCCACTGTTTTCGGGTCACACGCTGCATGGGTGGATGAAAGGTCAAAATAAAAGAAAAATATTAACATAAGTGAAATGGCTAAAAAGTATATAATAACATTAAATTAATTAAAAAAAACCACGTAGCAAATCTCCCCTCCAGCTATGTTGGGGCGAATGTGGGAGTCCCCCCCCCCCAGAAGTGAATATCGATTGTTAAAATTAAAAAAAAAATCACTTTCGTGGGGCTGGGGGTGGGGAACTTTACAGGGTATTTGTTTCATTATTTTGATTTCCAAAAAATCTCTCCCCTCCCCCCAGTAACTATGGGTAAATTTGTCAAAAAAAAAGTTTTTTGCTTCTCTTTATTTGGTCCGAGTCCAGTACTATTCGAACTTTCCCATGACCTCTTAAATTGTAAAAAACAATTGCAATTATTTATTCTGTAAAAAAAAACACGTTGAAAATCCCCCCCCCCCCAGCTATGTTAGGGCGAACTTGTTGCCCCCCAGGAGTGAATTATCGATTGATTGAATAAAAAAAAAAGATTACTTTCGTAGAGAGGAGGGATTTTCTCAGAGTTTACATTTGATTGTAGCAGGAAAACCCCCCCCCCCCCCAAAAAAAAATGTTTTTAATTTAAATTAGAAATTTTGAAATATTTTTCAAAATGAAAAGAAGCAATTCAGCGTCCGTACATCTGCTTCTACCATTGTGTGCTCAGCATGAAAAGAATGAAGGGGAAAGTATACGCCTGTGATGATTTCTTCTTGCTGTTTCGAGGGCAGTTTCGTCAGTGATCAACTGTAGCCAACACAGTGAAGTCGTTATAGCTGTTGGTTTTTCTTTTCGGAGCACGCTGTACCGCATCCTTAAACTGAAAACGTAAAAAAATCCTTTTTTCAAAAATATATTTTGATGTTTTTATATTATGAGTGTTTTAAAGGGTAATTTTAAGTGTAGCCAGCCACCAGATAAAAGATAATGTTTTGACAGAAACTTTATTTGAAGGAATAAAAGTTTCAAAGATTCGAAAACACTGAAAACTGAAATTCCGTGATTTAGATTTTTCCGAGTTCTTAACAGAAGCAGATTTATATCATCGAGATTGCAGGAACATTTTTATCAAACTAGATAGACACTATCACAACCAATATGCTGAAGGTAAATAAATCTATATGAATTTCCAAATTATTATTTTAAAAATTCATTTAACGCATCGGATTAACGCATTAACATTTACAAGTAAAAAAGTCGTTATTGCAATTTTAACATAAAATCACTTTTGTTTGTGAAATAAACTCATAATTACTGGGGTAGGGGGAGATTTTTTTTTTTTTTGCAATTAAAACAATTAAATGTATACTCTAGAGATAATATACTAAATTATCTTTTATCTGGTGGCTGGCTACACTTAAAATTACCCTTTAAAACACTTATAATATAAAAACAGCAAAATATATTTTTGAAAAAAAGGATTTTTTTACGTTTTCAGTTTAAGGATGCGGTACAGTGTAGCAACCCCCTCCATAGGTGTGGGGGGGGGGATTGCTACGAGTTTTTTTTAATGAAAAAACGTTCCAACTTTGGGGGTTTTTTTTTGCAACTTAAACAGTCATGCGTAAGTTCGAATAATACTCGACTTGAACCAAATAAAGAGGAACAAAAAAAAATTTTTTTTGACAAATTGACCCATAGTTACTGGGGGGGAATTTTTTTTGGCAATCAAAATAATGAAACTAATACCCTGTAAAATTCCCCCCCTCTCCACGAAAGTGATCATTTTTTTTTAAGTTTAATAATCGATACTTTACCCCTGGGGGGCACCACGTTCGCCCCAACATAGCTGGGGGGGAAATTCGCTACGGGTTTTTTCTTATTAATTTAATGCTATTATATAGTTTTTAGCCATTTAACTCATCACTTTGATATTTTTCATTTTTTTGACCTTTCACCCACCCACGCAGCCGTTTGACCCAAAATTAGTGGGGGGGGGATTCGAGCCAAAGTTTTAAATTGCATTTTTTTATTATTTTAACCGGCCACAAGCCATAAAAGAGATAAATCGTGTTTTGGGGGGTCAGCTCTTGGTCTAAAATAATAGCCGTTGATCAAGTAACCTGCGTGTTTCAACAATGAAACTCGCCACGGCATGATAATTTGATGATATATGTTGGCAATGTGTAACATGCAGGGAAAGGTTTTATTCTGCCAACGCTGAACTCAATCCGGTAACTTAACTGTTTTACTGGTAAGACTCACTTCAGGGGAATGAAGAAACGAGAAAATGGTCACAACAATGAACGCTACCTAATAGAGGGTAGGGTTAACCCACTAGAGTTAGGGTTACCATTTCAAATATCAAAGTATCACCAAACAGGCAACTACTTCGTTCAAATGTAGAAGAGCAGAAGCAATTTTCACCCGTCATACCTTGATGGGCGTCTTTCTAGTGTTTAAATAACCTGAGACCAAAGGCGTGTAAGGCCAACGCCTGCCATTTACATACGCCTTAATGCGGAAAGCTTTTCTTTCCAGAATTTAGAATTATTTCATTTGAAAGTGAAATGCATTAATGATTGAAACAAAAATGACCCTCTACTGAATGCTTAAATTTATACACTTGGAGCATTCCTGTATTTTATATCAATTAATTTTGCGGGCATCCTTTCTTTTTTTTGTCATACAACATTCGGTATGCATACATAAACGCTTGCTTGAAACTGCTGCACTGTTTAGAGAAAAAGGCTTTGTATTTACAAAACAGCAAAAAAAAAAAAAAAATAAATAAATAATAAATAAATAAATAAATAAATATATATATATATATATATATATATATATATATATATATATAAATTAATAAATAATAATCGTATTTTTTTGGATTTTCATTTTATCGTGTTATGGGTTCTTGACCTTCGAGCTTCCATGTTGCTAAAATACAATTTATCGCTCTTCAGGACAAAGTCACGTCATAAACAGTTAAAAATGACGAAAAAAAAACCCACTCATTGAATGCCATCTTAGTTTCCTCTCGTAAGCAATACAAGAAAGTTCTTCTATTATTTTCTTCTTTCAGGCACTTTCTTTCTTAAGCTGACCACCCTGACTTGTCGTCATTCGATCGCTTGTGTAGGTGTCACTAGAGATCATTAGTCTTTTCAGCTGTTGTCAGAGAATGTCATAAGCACGAGTTCTACTTTTAAAGACCATCTGCTGTTTTTACGTGGTTTTTCTTTCATGTTGGATTCCATAAAAATGAACCCATAAATAAAGAAGCAAAATTCGTCCTGCAATTAAATATTCAGACAAATATTGCGAAGGTAGTTGGTAGGCGAAACATTTCCAAATACAAACGAATTTCCTTTTTTTTTTTTGGTTTTAAAAGTTCGAAAATTTTAACTGTAGCTGTCATAATTTTTTTATGAGATTCTAAGTGCAGAAATTTTTGTTCACTACAGAAAATGTTCGTTAAAAGTTTATAAAATATAAATGCAAACAAAGAAAACATCTTAAAGGTTTTTAACAGATAAATTTCGAAAATATTCCAAAGCTTTAGTTGTGCTCTCTGATTAATATGAGGTATGAAGAAATATTACGTTCGAACGTTTTGTTTATTGCACGATTACTTAGAATTTTATTTCTCAAATGAAAAAATTTTTGCCATTACAGTCGAACTCGCTTATAACGGCGCTTTTTGCTCGTTATAACGAGTGTTCGTAAAAAACGAGTTTGTGAAAAAATCATGAAATTCATACACACTTGCTTATTGTTATTACTGTTATTATTTCTGGTTAATGTGCTCTGAACTGCCTTATTCGCCTCACTGCATCTTTTTTGTGCACCTGAAAAAAATCTTCACTTGTATTCGAAAAAAAGGTTCAAGTTTTTCAGTATATCAAAGATCATCGATATGAAGGTAGTTCAGTTTCAAATTCTTCAAATTTGTCGTTATCTTCGTCGCTTTTATTATTTCTTTCATCTGCATTTTCTTGAATTTACTCTCCAATATCCTCGGAAGTATGGCTCGGAAGTGATAACATATTGGCGTCAGCAAATATTTGTTATTCAAATGCTTCCACAAATAATTTGAAAAAAAAAAAGAAAAAAGGACCGTCAATGACTCATTACTAACTTTCGGTTGACTGCGGAAGGTTAAAGGAATTTCTCCAAGAAAGGATAAAATGAGCTGAAAGCCAATAGAAATTTTACGAATCACAAAAATATTGCTCGCTGTCAGCGGTGTTTGCTCGTTGAAAGCGAGTTATGCTCCCATAGACTTAATATTGTACCATCCAAATCTTCCTGATTTTCTCGCTAAATCCGGGTTCTCGTTAAATCAGGGTTCTTTATAAGCGAGTTCGATTGTATTGTAAACAAGCAACTCTATATAGCTTCCAAAAAAGTTGAAAGTACAGTAAAACCTGTGAAGTTGACCACCCTTGTAGACCACCTGTCTAAGTTGACCGCTTTTTTCAGGCATGGAATTAGCCCTTATCATATGAATCAACCTTTGTAAGTTGACCACCTGTTTAAGTTGACCACCAAAGTAGTGCACTGCAAGTGATCAACTTACACAGGTTTCACTGTATATTCAGTATGAAAATACAATTAAAATACATAGATTATGCTATGGAAAAAAAAAACTTTTACTCTCCTCTCAATTCTTAACGGGTGCGAATGTTTTTAAAACGCGTTTGTTAACCGAGATGCTACATTACCTTTAAAAAATTCTCCTTGCAAGCATTAATAGCAAATATGAAAAAGAATAAAAAGAGGTCTGGGTAAAATGTTTCACAAAATTTTCGGTTAAGAGAAATATATCGTTAACCAGGGTATCAGGGTGTTATTAAAATAGGAAAAAATACCTTAAAAAACATGATGAAGGAATGCCTTTGCGATAACTTTGCCACTATCACTGCGTCACTCTTCGTCTCTACACATCCGGTTATCCTACTGTAATATTGAAGGTGCCTCATTCTTTTTGAAGTTTCTCAAACTTCAAAAATAGATTTTCATCTATAATTTCTTAGGCGCCTTGAACGTGACGTGGAAATTATGCGATCATTGCGACAGCTGGAAGGGTTCGTGTATAGGTTTTGGTAAAAGTCTAATCAAGTACGTGACCAAATGTGATTTTATATCGAGTCTTTTTTTCTCTCAAACATTAGATTTCATGAATCTGAAAATTTTCATACATTCAGGTATGTTTTATATCGTCATTTCTCATATCAACTAACATGCGGTCGTTCATTGAGCCACTCTGGTGCCACTTCGAATTGTTTTTAGCAATTTGATTTTTAAAAAATCAGAAAACCCAACTCTAGCTGCTCACATGACAAGGTTATAAAATCAGATTTTCTAATTTCCATTTTACAAAAAATGGGGGGGGGGGGGCAATATTGTACACAGCACATTGCATATATAGTTCTATAGTTACAGTTCTGAAGATATTTCTGAGATTGTTGAAAGTGCTCCACCTATAATACTGTAATGCCTTCTGCCGTAGGAAAGTAAAGTGCAATAACTGTTTTTTTTCCCCTCAGTTTTGTCATCTTCTGTACTTTAGCTTTTTTGTGCAAGTTTGCTTATTTGGTTTCAGCTAAAAATAAAGCACGAAGAAAAACGTCAAACTCTAAGACTATTATTAGTATGGAAATTCGAAACGTATTTCTTCAAACATCCCAAAAAGTCATTTCCGCAGATACTGCGCTTTACCTTTCCACCAGAGGTGCCCTTCTGGGGGGGGGGTAATGGCGCAGACTGCGCCGTTTAAATTTTTAAGCGGGTTGTTTTAAGGGTATTTTTCTCTTTTTCGGAGGAGGGCTTCCGATTTGGTGGGGGGCTCGTGATATTGGGGGGTGCACCCTTTTCTTCGGGGGGGGGACACCCCTGCTTCCCACGGACGTATTTTGTCTTATATTATAAGTGCTGAAAATCTTGTGATGCTGTGAAATATAAAGTGGAGCATTTAAACATTTAGAAATTTTATTTCGATGCATTAAAGTTACACTACTTCTATTAAAATCTATTAAAATAATTCATTTGCATTCTATTTTTGGCATGACTCAAAGTTGCCCAAAGTGACATGATTGCTTTGAACAAGGCTGATAATTCAGTTTGAACAGATTTCATGGTCATTATTTCTTAATTCTGGATAACTTTACAATAGTTTAGGACCATTTCTTCCGTTTTATGTCAAAAAATAAAATAAACTACGGAATTATGCATGAGGCAGTTTAAAAAAGAGAAATATTGACTTGGAGTCACCCTCAATAACTGTCATCAATCTGTTTCTCAAAACAAAAATGTGATGATAGTAATAATAATCAAACACTACTGCAGCGTGAAATAAATTAGTTCCCTAAAAATTTACCAGCTTCATCTTCTCTTTTTTTCCAGTTCCAGAGGACAAGTTTTTTTTTCTGGTATTTAGTTTTAAATAATTATTTTATTTTATTTTTTTACTGCGACAACTCCAAATTAAAAACTGTCGCACTGATAAAACGATTAAATACTTTTTAGTATAGTAACTCCTCCCTCTCGAGCCCATTTCGCTTAATTTTCATTAAAAGCACAAATTCATCCAGTTTGAGATTATGTGTTTTGCTCAACTTTCCAATTTTCAAAAAGTTGCTCCGGGATAAGTTCATTTCCCGGAGCTTCTAACAAACTGTCTCAGCAAAGGGACCAACAGACTACAAATGGATAATATATTTAGGAATCTACAAAAGATTTGCTAGTTACTTGATTAGAAATAAATTACGAAAAAAAAAAGAAAGAAGGAAAGCAAAAGAGAGTAAATAGATAAAACTCAAAAAAATAAATAAATGAATAAATAAATAAATAAAATAAAACAAACAAATAAATAACAATAATAATAATAAATTCTGAAGCAAGAGCAGTTTTTATGCAATGTAAAGGCAGCAACTGTTTGGGCATTTCTGTGAGAAATTTTCTTCGGTCGTTTCCATGTTTTAAAAAAGTACTTAAAAATTTAAAAATAACAAGTAAAACAAAATGCCCTTAAATAAACTAGTTATATCAAAAGTATCTAAAAGGGGCCTCTGCTAAGTGTAAAATTTTCATAAATCTTGTTTGTTTTACACATTATGATATGTTGATGAATGCTTTGTAAAAGCCTTTAAGTATGTGCATTAATTCTTATATATTTCATTGTCATCTTGCTTATCATTAAAAATTTAATGTATTAGTCCGAAACCTAATAATTTAGATTGTGTAATATCTCTTAAGTATTCTTTTGTGGAGTTACTGATCTCAATTCTAAAAAGTGTGGAAAATCTTTGTTTAAAAAGTGAGCTATTAAACGCTTCACGGCGAACGTTATGCATACAAATAAAGTTTGCAAAATGAAAATCTCGTGCACTTTTTTCAGCTCTTCGAACTTTCTCAAAAGTTATCCTTACATTTTCTACAGGGATCAAACTTCTTACTCATAATAGTAGAGCGGAAGTTGTTTTTCCGTTATCCACCCCCGATAATTTCCACACATACCACAACAACCCAAGTGTGACTAACAGACATCTAATCGACTTCTCTCTTTCCCTTTTTCAGAGAAATTCACCGGCGAAAGAGAGACACTGACGCATGTCGTAAAAGTGGCGCCTTATCTGTGAAACACGCAATTAGGTAGACTAATTTATCAAAAACATATGTTAACAGAGAGACAACAAGTTTTTTTTTTTTTTTTTGTCAATATTTGCATTAGGAGGTATTTGAGCTATGTATGGGACGCAAAACTTGCAAGTTGAACTCACTGAACAGTTTTCTGATCAAAAACATGCCGTTAAAATTGTTAGTTTCTTACTTACGTCATTTTTTTGTTGTTAGCTTTTACTTGTAAAACAGTGAAACAGATGCGTAGTAATAGTAACTTAAACTCTGCTCCTATAAAGTTTTGATCCAAAATGCAGTTTTATTTCACAACTTTTGGGGTGCTAGTTACTCTTCTTTATCTCTTTCCATAAATCAAACACTTCGAAACTTGGTTATTACTGTAAAACCCCTCCTAACGGACACCTCTCACATGCGGACACCCCTTTTATGCTAACAGTTTTTAATTTCCCGATTCCAAGGCAAAAAACATTATTAAACCCCTGTCCTGCAGACACCCCTCTATTGCGGAGAAAAAAATCTCCCGTTAGTGTCCGCATTAGAGGGGCTTTACTGTATTTTACAGTATTCTCTCTCTCTCTCTCTCTCCCTCTTTTTTTGAAAATTTATAACCACTCATCTTTGGAAAACACTTGCTGAAAGTTACATTCATATCTGAAAACCAGTAACCAAATAATGTCTGATACGAAGAGAAGGACTGCGGAAGTTATTTGAAAGCAATTTGTCTTTTTTATTTTTCCTATCTTATTTTATACCTGTGCTGCTGGAAAGGCTAAGTTAAACTTATACTAAAAATGCAACTAAATAAAAATACCACATATGTGTATGAATCTGCTCATTGAAAATTTCAAAGTCTATCTGCAATGAATGTTTCCGAGAAGAATTTGGCATGTAGTTAATCTTAAAGTTTCAGCAGAGAAAAAAAAGATCATTGAATTAAAGTTCTTTTGAAATCATACTTCTTTTATATTGAGATGCAATTTTCGTCTGCAACAGAACGGAAGTAATATACTGAAACTGTCCAAAAAAATAATGACATAAAAATAAAAGTCAAGAAAAAAAAATAGGCATTTGAGCATTTGAGTTTTAAAAGCATTTTGACTTTATATAAAAAACGAACTGATGTGTTCATCACATGACTTCCTTTTACTCCAATTTAATGTCATTTTCTCATTATTGGCGGTTTTAATATGATTCAATTGTTTACTCTCTAAATATCACCAACAGTGGCCTGCCTATCTGAAACCAGATTTTAAAAAGCAAATTTAAAAAAATAAAAAAAAATCGCCAAATTTGTCGCCAAAAGACCGGCGATATATCACCAAGTGTCCGCCAAATTATAACACCATGTGAGTTTACATCGAAATTAACAATGATTTCCCCCCAAAAAGGAGCAAAAGACCCCCTTTGGAGCATACGAATGCAATCAAAAAGGAAGGCGCACAACTAGATCCCACTAGGAGTCTACGTACCAAATTTCAACTTTCTTGGATATTCCGTTTTTGAGTTATGCAACATACATACACACATACGCACATATACATACAGACGTCACGAGAAAACTCGTCGTAATTAACTCGGGGAACGTCAAAATGTATATTTCGGGTGTCTGTACGTTCCTAGGCACATATCCACGTGTTGTGGAGTTGAAAAAAAAAACTCAACATTCATTTGGGGGTGAGCAAAATGGAAATTAAGAACGATTTTTTAGTGAAAACTTTTTCGCGAATACAATACTTCATTTTTTTGTAAAAGGAAGTAAAAAAGACAGAACTCTATAAAATTTTGTTTCTGCACCTTCTTTTAATCAATATGAAAACTGTTTGAATTTCATGATTCACGTAGAGCTTTCATTGTTTTCAAAAAAAAAAAAAACTGTCTAAATGATTTTTCAGGACCAGTGTGCTAACCAAGTTACACGGCGACGTGTTCTTTATGAAACAACTCTCCGTGTCCCTGCGTTCTGGTATTGATGACACATTTACGTCTGTTTTTTTGCCACATTTGAAATTTGTTAAGGCCACCTAGTCTGTACTTGAACGAATTTTTCCCTTTCGAATTCTTATCGGTACTTCCCCTTCGAAATACCCTCGGGAAAGGGGAGGAAAAGCGCTCCGAAAAAGGAAGACTGGGTGAAAATGACAACCAAAAGAATGACAGTGCCGGCTAGGATAGACAAATATAAAACACACGAGCTGCAATGGCGAGCGCAGCCTCTGTTATCAGGAGCGGGCAATCTTTGCCATCGAAGAAAAAAAGAGGCGAATAGCTGGGAACAGGGGAACAAATACTGCACCCAGTTCTAGATAAATGGTGATTTATGGAATATGCGATTGTCCGTGGTGAATCGAAGACGGTGGAAATCATCCCCTGCTGCATGCTCCGTTATTTACCTGAGTCGGTACTGTTTGAATAGGGATCTATCTATGAGTGAGATGGCGTGTTTGTGGAGTTAAATGATTTTTTGGAAACTTCGTCGGAAAAGTCGAGTTTCTTTGGAAATTTGGTGGGTAAATTTAGTGGAGTTTCAATGAATTCGAAATGCAGAAATGACATGATTTTTTGTATGAATAGAAGCTAGTATTAAAAAAGGAAACAGTTAGCAGTTGAATCTCGTTACAACGAACATAAAGGATCTTCAAATTTTGATCGTTTTTGTGGAATTCAAACAATGTAATGGCAACAGAAACGGCACTGAACATTTATTTCATTGAAATGGATAATCGTTGTATGTTCACTGATATGAGTTTTTACTGTATTCCCACTAAGTTACCTTACAATAATACAGTTAGTACTCCTTACTTAAAAAAGTTGCACACATATTTCTCGCACATTGGACGGAACAGTTAGCAAATAATGAAACTTAATTGAACACTCCCGTTGATTTTGCAGGGTAAGAAATAGCGCATACTAATTGGTATACTTCTTAAAACTGAAAGCAAACTATAAATCATTATCGATTTATAATACAGGATTAGCATAAAAGAATATCTCGGTTTTAAAAATTTATATTTCACAAACTATTACACTTAGCATTATAAATAATACATAAAAAAAAAGAAAAACTGAAAATTTTTTTGTTTTCACTCGCAAATGTTCGATGTGTGCACCTTTCGTAACGCGATACCCATCTATAACATACATTTTGCTTTGTTTCACTGTCAATTTTTCGTATTGCTACACATATGCGATCTTTCAGTCCTTGCAATGTTGTAGGCAATGGTGGTGCATAAACATCGTCTTTGACGAATCCTCATTAAAAAAAATGACATGGGGTTAGGTTTGGGGATCTGGTTTAGGGGTAAAAACACCCCTCAGAGCTCTTGGTTTTAACGTTGTTGCCAATTCTAATGCAGCAGTTAATACACGTGTAAGGACTGTTGTGACCAAAAAATCTCTTCCGGCAGGAATGTCTGACTGCGCTAGTGCGGAACGTGCACATTTAAAAGGTTACTTACGTCAAAAGAACTCGGACAGTTTATCTTTATAAAACATAACAGTTTTTAAAACCGGGTAATCTTTTATGCTAACCCTGTATCATTCAAATTCTAATTTGTGTTCAAGTGCTTAAACGCAAATATAACACATATTTGAACCGCATTTTGCGAATATTGAATTTATTAAGGAGATAATGGAAAAGCAATGGAGCAAAAATGCAAATTTGTTTATGTGCTTCAAGAAATCAACAATAGATTGAATTTGAAGTGTCATTTTGAGTATGATTAATTGCATCTGTGTTTTCTAAATTGTAATTCCTTCTGTTATTTTCGGTTTATTTTATTTAAGTTTATTAATTAATTTATTTCTTTGAAGCAAAAAGCCAAAGGTCGTTTTCAACGCGTCTATGCTTTGTGATGCAATAAAAAAAAGCTCAAAATTCTATCTATCTCTTCTATTACTTTTATCTTCATGAGTTTTATATTTGACTTCGTAGCTCACTTCTACATTTCAACCTAGGATCTTATGATTTTTTTATGCAGAGATGGTCCATTTATTTTCTTACATCGCTTTTGGAGGAATCTTTTTTTTTTCTTGCCTCCCCCCCCCCCGAAAAAAAAAGAGTCCCGAAAAGCGATGTAAGAAAATTAATTTGTTAATTTGAAGAATACGAGAGAAACGAAATCTTGCTATATTGGAGCTTTTTAAAAACAAACTCGATTCTTGATTGTAAAACTTTCAAATCAAGACTTAAGAATACAGGGTCTGTATAAAAAGAAATGAGACTGAGCTGTGTTCTAAGAATTTATTGCAGATATTAATACTCACACCTAAAATTCTTCAAAATAAGAACCTTGGCCTAGCATGCACTTATCCCAACGAGGCTTCTAAGCTTCGAAGGCTGCTTTGTATGCTTCCAGAATATCCTTTAAAAGTCTTGTACCAGCGCTTTCACGGCCTCCAGATTTCCATGGTGATGCCATTTTAGTGATGTTTTCATTTTCGGGAATATAAAGATGTCGGCTGGAGCTAAATAGTGGCTGTAGGCGGGCTGAGGCGAGGCCTTCGAGATAGGAAGGCCATCCAACTAGCAAATGACGTCATCGTTCGTCGATCCACAATGATATTGGGAAGTGAGCACTTCGATTAGTATTTTGGTTTAATTAAACTATTTGGTTTATTTATTATTGTCTTCTATTATTTTAGTACCATTAAAAGTTCTACTTTTTCATTTGAAAACATAAAAAGGAACCGATAATCATACACTAAAAAATACACTGAGCTTAATTCATAGTATTTTACATAAAAACATTTATAAGTCTTACAAAGTATACAAATAACTAATCACGATCTTATTTTACAATCATGTTAAAACGAAGTGATAAATAAACACAGTTTTATTTTTCATTTCATTTTTTTTTTTTTTAACCTAATCGCATTTTAACTACTTGTATATTGTATTGAAACATTAACTCTTAAGAAGTATTCAAACAAATAAATGAACTTTCATTTTACAATTACATCAAAACAAAAAATAATTTTACCATTGTATTTGAATAAGAATTAAATAAAATTTTAAAAAAATAAATAAACATTTTTACTTAAGTAAATGGGAAACATGACTTCAAAGACATAACATCAAATTAAAGTACATAATACCAGACTATTAATGTTAACTTAGCTGAGCAAATTTATGCTTTTAAAGAGACATGAATGCTTGGGTGCCATCCCCCAAAGTAAACACTGCCCTACCCCCTTCAATTATGAAAACTTCAAGAAAAATACCCCAAAAACATTTCACCCATTTACTTTAAAATTTCAAAGGCACAGTTATTTAACTATAGCCGTTGAAAAGCTACCATTACTATGAGACTATGATTCCGACCCCCCCCCCGCCCTTCAATGGGCACTCGAAAAATTACACAGGAATTCAACTTGAAAAACGCTAATTAAAGAAGGAATTATACAACATCATGAATACTGTATGTTGTACATAAAAAAAATGTATTCAATATCTAAGCAGACTTTTTTTTTTTTTTTGGAATTTGACTACTTTTCCATTTTCAGCTTTTTCTACTGCTAATGATTCTTGAGTGTGGGGGGGGGGGCTTCAATAGTTCATCATTTGAGGCTTTTGAAAAATTATTTTAAAAAGCATAAATTGATGACAAAGTAACCTTTTTCAAAAAACTTTTCATAGAATGACCATTTTAGCAACTTTCTTCAATACTTAAAACCTCAAATATGTTAAATTTAGATCAACATTTTGTTGAGTATGCTCTTTTAGGAATTCAGTGTGACAGTTTTGTGACAGGGGGAAGGGAGGGGATAACAAGAAATATGACATCACGCGTTGTTTATTACAATATGCTCATGTTGAACAGCGTTACATGTAACAAGGAGGGGGGGGGGGGCATTTGTTCAAAATTTTGCAACATACTTTATGGACAGTCCCTTTATTCAATTTATGTTACAGTTTCAGAGTTCCTGAAAGCTTATTAAAAGAAAACCCAAGGAGTTCAAAAAATATTTAGTTCAAGACATTTTGCCCTTTTTAAGCATAAACAAACAAGCATAGAGCATTTGGCAAAAACACGTTGCGTATCCACTGCTCAAAAGTAATCTTACGTAAGCTCAGAAATTATGAATACCTTTAACTCAACCACAATTTGTGCATAAATATCATAAAACTTAAAGACAACAGTGGAAAAAAACATATATTTTTTTTTAATCTACGCACAGAACCAGCTTGTTAGAATAACATTGCAGGGGCGTAGTTGGGGGGAAATGTTTGAGTATCGAACCCACGAATTCCGGCGTTCAAAGCTAATCTTCTATCTCAGAACTACGGAAGCCCACCAAGGAATGTTTCTTGATCAAAATAACACATGCTAGCGTGTGAAACAATTTAATCGAAACCGAAAATATAAGATTAGTTCAGTTAAAAGCCTGTTTCAATAAACTTGTTTACATACATATTAACTGAATATCAACACCAAGTTACGTTGCTTCTGATAGCAACAAGTATATTTGCAGAAAATTTTGACATATGTATAATGTCAGCTTGGAAAATCCATTTCGAATAAATGTGTGCACAAGGTTGAAAAAATAAAAAAATAAAAAATTGCAAGTTAACCATTTCAAATATTAAAGCAGTACGCTGAAATTACAAATTACAGACAAAGATATCAGAAAGGAAACGGACAATAGTTTGTTTAATAGAGGAAAAATTAAGTAACCTTAATTGCATGAACTTAAAAGCATAAAATGTAAATTTGTTTATCTGAGAAAAGTACTTACCTCCGAACTTTAAAATTTATTCCATGAGAAGTCCAACTTTTTTCTTCGCGTGCAGGTTGTTCGGAAGCTGAAATCGCTGATTCACTGTCATTTGGCAGACAGTTGCAATACTTAATTATATATATTTTTAATTGCTTCTACATACCGGTACGAGGAAAGGATGAGATAAATACAACAGTATTGTACTGAAAAATGTGCATTCGAAGTTATATATTTCCTATTTCATCTATTTCAGCCAGAGCACTACTGTTCACTGGTAAAACGCACTGCTTTCAAAGTTTCGCGCCAAGTTCATAGATCGACGACTGGTGGCGTAACGAAGCGGGGGGGGGGAGGAGTTGTTTGGCCTGTTATCACGTGGGTCTCGACTTGAGAGGTACAGTCGCATCAGAAAAAAATGAGTCTCATTACTTTTTATACAAACCCTGTAAACTTGACTTACCCACAAGTTTCAAATCAGCATGTAATTTGGAAATTTTGTCAAAACATTATTCTAAAGCTGTTGGTTAAAAAATAAAAGAACAGTTCTTGAGACACTAAATTCTTGGGATAAGAGCAGTTAGGGACGTTATAAGCTTATTACCAGCTATCTTCAAGAATTCATTTGAAATAATTTAATTTCTTATTTTTCAGCTACACATGTAAAAAAATACTGTATATACTTTATCTGAAAAGTTTAACGTTTTTTACTTCCTTTTTCGAAGTGAGGGAAGTATTGTATTCGCAAAAAAATTTTTTACCAAAAATTGGCCTTAATTTCTATTTTGCTGACCCTCGAAAGAATATTGAGTTTTTTTTTCAACACCACCAAACGTGGATATATGCCTAAAAACGTATAGACAGCCGAAATATCCATTTTGACGATCCCCGAGTTAATTACTACGTGTTTTTCTCGTGACGTCCGCATATACGTATGTATGTGCGGATTTGCATATGTGGATGTGCGTATTCGTGTATGTGCGTACGTATCTTGTAAAACTCAAAAACTATGTCCTAGAAAGTTGAAATTTGGTACGTAGACTACCAGTGGGGTCTAGTTGTGCATCTCCTCTTTTGGTTGCATTTGGATGCTCCAAACGGGGTCTTTTACACCTTTTTTTGAGGGGGGGGAATTATTGTTTAGTTTCAATATAAACTCAAGTGTTATAATTTGGAAAACACTTGGCGATAGATCGCCAATATTTTGGTCGCCAAGTTTTGTCGCCAATTTGGTGACACATTTGGCGAGGGATTTTTTTTTTTTTTTAAATCAGGTTTTATTTTGGCTACTATTGGTAATATTTAGAGACTTAACCATTAGGCCACATTAATATGTCACAACTTTTTTTTTGCTTCGGTTCACAACAAAATTGGGGTAACAATATGTAAAGTGTTTCGTAGCTTACTCCAAGCACTATTATCATTAAGTTGGCGCAAAAGAAACTCATGTGATGCACACATCAGATCGTTTTAATGGAGATAAAAAGTATATGCTTCAACAAAACAATCCGACTATCTCTTGGTGTAAAACTGTTTTCCGTCCCTGAACACACTATTATAACTCTCTTTTGCTAAAATGCTGATAAGTGCGTTATTTAACTTTCTTAGGACAAATTAAAATTTTTGCCTCATTCCTAGATTCAAAATACTTTACCGTTTTCTTCTTACCGTTTAAAAATCTGCGTGTACATCCTCACAATCAAAAGATACAATTTAAGATACATAACTGTATCTAAATCAGAAGGCACCATCTAAAAAACATAATTGTAACTAAATCAGAGCGTAACATCTAAAAGACATAATTGTAACTAAATCAGAAGGTAACATCTAAAAAAGGTAATTGTAACAAAATCGGATGGTCTAAAAGACATTATTGTAACTAAACCAAAATTAATTCTCATCTCCAAGCTAATCATTGGGAATACAACCAAGTCATAGCTTAAATATATGCTAATGTTTTCATATGTTCACAATTCAAAGACCCTCTTAAAAATAAAGAACACAAGACAAGCGTATCGTTCAAAAAACTAAACATGGTATAAACGTCGAAAAAAAAGAAAACAAGTTTCAATATTATGGTTATTCTTTCACCAGAATATTCGATTTATCTCACGAACTTTCACTCACGGAGACGATGCTCAGCAAATCAGCCGAAATTAGTAGCCTCCGAGAGTATTGTATATGGGGGAGGGGGGCAGGAATCCTCTTTATAATAACTGGAGTATTCCCACACATATTTTCTCTTCCGTCCATCCGCGATGCTTTATCTCGTGCGTTCTGTCATTCGCTGTCCTGAACAATCGCTAGACAATATCACGACTCAGAGGAGAGTTAGATACTGGTGTGCTATATGTCATTTAAAGGGAGAGAGTTGTCGGGCTGTTGTCGCCTGCTCAACACAATGGCAACTGCTGGGAAGTTCTTTGGATTAGATTGGAGCATTACGGATTGAAATGAGCCGGGATTATGAATTATGGATTTGTTTACGGGATCCAGGGCGAGACGGAATGGGGGTGGAAACGGTAAGCTTTTGATATTTGCATCCCTATTTACATCTGGATCAAACGAGTAAATGTTACGCGTTTTTAGGACCTCGACAATATTGTTTGTTGAAGTCTCAATGCTATTTACATTTTTGGCAATTATTGAAGTTTTGATAATTATTTAAAATTGATTTCACTACTTGGCATTAATTGTTTTGATGTAAACATGTGGCACAAAAGTAATCAATTAAATTAACTAAAAACCTTGCTTTTTTCTGTAGCAAGTTGTTTTTTACTTAAAAGTTTTCTACATATGCTGAAAATTTATCAGTAGGTTTCATAGCAAAGTATCAAGAAGTTACATCTTGAACAAAACGAGCCTACTTTCCAGGGTAGCATATACTAAAACATTGGCCTTTTTAGCATTTGATCAATATTTTAAAAAAAAAGTTAGATTGCAAATTCTGTTAAACAGCCTTTTTTACCATTTGAAGCTGATTTCTAGAACAAAATATGCCTCTCACTTTAATTTAAAAACAATCTAATGGAATAGACATGTAAAAAATTAGTAAACAAACAAATCAAAGAGCAGCACTTTAAACAATGTAAACGCAGCTATTATATAAGTTTTTCCACAAAAAAATTCTCTTATAGTTCAAAAAAAAAGTTCATCAAAATTGCTACATTTTATTTAAACACAAATCGTTTGCAGCATTATCTTTTGGGAAAAAACAAAGCGCCTCGGATGTTATTTTTACCGTTGTAAAAAATTAAAAATAATATTCGCTACAGAAAAAAAAAAAAAAAACACCAAGCAAAATAGTTTTCAGAGTAAATAAAATATTTTGCCGTTCTTTCTTTCTGCTATTAAAAAAAAAACTATTTCTTTTTGCTAAAAAAAAAGCTCTCCGAGTTTCTTTTATTTTCCTTTGAAGCCAACATTTCATTGGTTAAATATTATCAACAAGCAGTTGGTAACCAACAGTTAAAAGTGTAGCAACCATTAAAAACACAGCAGCAGTTATTACAAAAGCGCCTTGTCAAATTAGAACATATCGCACCCTGGGAAATAAAGTGACACAGCAAAAGAATTAAAAAAAAAGCACTTAAGAAAATCAAAGTTTTACGCAGTAGTAGTTTTAAGCGATTTAGTCTTAAGTACAGTTGAAGTCGGTTTATACGAAATGTCAAAAATCCACGAATTTGTTCGCATTAGTCGTTATTCGTAACAACCGTTAATTAGTGATACTGTAAAAAAAATAATAATAATATATAGAATTTAAAAAAAAAGAATGCTTACAAATACTTTAAAAATATTACTACTAATACATGCATTGTAATCTAACTATTAATACATTCAGAAAAAAATCACTTATTGCTTATAAATGTTTTTTTTTTTTTTTTTTTTTTTTGAAAAATATTGAAAAAGGAATATGATTATCGACAATTACGGAACAGGTGGTAGTCCTTAATAGAAGATGAACAGTTATATCTCTGAGTAAATTGAAATGTTCACAGGTGCAAAGTAATTAATATTTTCTTCTCGACACACAATGGGACTTTTACTTTTAACACAATGATAAATAAAATTTTAGTGTTTTACCACAAACATTTTATGTAAAGAGGTCAGAAATTTTTGTTCTTTTTAGTTGATACTTTCAAATTAATGTACATAAAATGCGTGAAATTTTCAATGTAATTAGATAGTAAACCAAACTTAACGAACGAAATGTTTGTCTTATCCGTGATTTCGTATTAAACGTGATCGTATTAAGAGAGTTCAACTGTATTACAGTACGCTTTAAAAAAATATTGTGGCGTTTACTGATTAGTTTTTGTTATCTAAATTAATGTTGCATGCTTAAAGTAACAAATTCTTTCTTTTAAACTTTTAAATTTTAATGATGTGTCACCATTGATTATATCGTTTTTACGCCACCACCCACCGATTTATGTAAGGTAACTTTGTGCGAGTTTTGTGGCAAGAAAAACTGCTAAATTTATATTTTAAATCATTAGTTAGTACGTCTTCCCCAAATTTTGAGTTGCATCACTATCTTTGCGATACGCAGAATATGCACATTTTTTTCAATATTTTTTATGCCATATTCCGTAGGCTTCAATGTTAAAAAAATTGTTACCTTAAAAATACATTAGTCAAAAAAATATTTCTATACATACTCTTTATCAAGGACCTTTTACAATTAAGCATGTTTTAAGATAATTCGCCTTCGGGATCGACATTTGCCTTAAATTTCCCTGTAGTTGATAATGTTCAAATTTTTGAACTTTTCATTTTGAATGTTCATTTTTGAACATATTCTACGTTAAAAACGTACCGAGTACTCGGTCACTACTCGGCCTACTCGGTCAATACCGATCAGTCGTAAAAAAATGAATACTGTTCAAGACAGATTTTACAGCTGATAAAAAAGTTCAAGCATACACTCGTAACATACTACAATCATTTACAATTCAAATTTACAAGTCAAATTTAAATTTTGAGAAAAATGAAGTTTGTTACGTTTCAATGGAGTAAATCTTTTATTTTATTGTCCCCTAAGTTAATAAAATGTATTTATTGAAAATGGAGCAAAAAAAGTAAGCATAGAAAGTATTAAATTTTTATATTATTAAATGGATTTTTGCTTCAAAACGAAATTATTTATAAGAAGTATAAAATATGTTTGCTTAAAAAATAAAAGCAAATAAAACAACGTTAAAAGCACAAATGTGCAAGAACACTGCAGACGCGTGTTTTGGCGTTACAAGGAATGCCTTTTTCAATGCACAAAATGTGATATTTTGGATTTAAAGACAGCCGACAGAAGTCGGATTTCTTTGTCGGATGTCTCTACATTCATAGTTCACATTTTATGTACTGAAAAAGACGTTGCATGTAACGCAGTAACACGTGTCAGCGTGTTTCTGCACATTTTTGCGTTTAACGTTGTTTTATTTGCTTTTAAAAATTATTAATGATTGGCGGACTAGAATTATAATAGATTGATATGAGTTGTTTTAATCCCCACTCAATTATTCATACCTTTTATTTATTTCCTGATGTTTGATTTTAAAAACAACTTTTTGTAAAATTTTTGACACAAACAAAATCTTTTAAATAATACGTAATTAAATTTCAGCGTGATTTAAAAAAAAACAAAACTATTATGTGGACATGGAGGTCTTTACTACTATTTCAATGAGTTCAACATTCATCACTTGTGTATCAGTGGTTCTTCTTAAAACATAATTGGTCCTCGGTACTCGGTAACTCAGTACTCAGCCGAATACCGTGAAAGGCCGAGTACTCGGTACTCGACTACTCGGCCAAAGTGCTACTCGGTACTTCTCTATTCTTCGTCAGGCAATTTTGTAAAAAAAAAAAAATTCATGCAAATCCGGCTTTTAGTTTGTGATCTGCATTCGTCTTAGATTTCCACTGTTCGGAATATTTTCATGTAATTTGGCACAAAGTTAGTTTGTAAACATGGGGGTGTGCACCTCGAAGCGAGTTTTCGAAAATTCGATTTTGTTCTTTTTCTATTCCAATTTTAAGAACATTTTCCCGAGCAAATCATCACAACGTGGAATAGCAGATTACAGAATTATCATAACGTGGAACCGTAACATGGGCAACCCAATTTGCGAGAAATTCACCATACATTATTTGTAAATATACAGGCGAACCAAAAGACCTTTTAATTTTCTACTGCGGGCAAAGCCGTGCGGGTACCACTAGTAAGAAAATAAGATAAGGGAATGAGGTTCCCTTGCCAAAATCATTCTAACAGATAAAAGTTCGTTTGAATCAGACTGTTTACTTAAAAGTTATGGGAGGGGGGGGCCGACAAACCGACAGACACACATTCTAACCCCCATCACAAAACCAAACGTTTCAATTTTTGATTTTTCAGTACTTATTTAATAATTTTATTAATTTTTGACTTTTTTTTGTTTTAGCGATATTTTAAATAATCCTCTTTCCATTCTTTCTTCCTTTTCATGTTTTCTTTACGGGAAAGTAGACCAAAACTAGTTGTTTTATCCACGTAGCCTATTTGACGATTTCAGCATAAATACTACATATAAAGGCGTTTATTATGAGTAGCTGATGTTAAAATTTTCAATAAGGTTGCTATTTTATTAAATTTCAGTTGGTTGCTTAAAAATATTTTTATTAACATTGAAATTAATTTAAAAAGGGAGTTGAAAATATGCATTGGGCTCAATTCATTCATCCCATTGCTTTTTGTGTGTGCCAGTCTTCTAAAGGATCAAAGGGAAAACAGTTATGCACCTTATGAAATTTAAAAACCTCAATTAAAATTAGTTAGTGTGATATATGCTACTAAACATGTTTTTTTTTAAATTCGAGTTATTATTTAACGTCTACGAGCTAACAAACATCCGACGTAAAGTTCGAAAAAAAATCAGGAATACTGTGCATTCTGTCTAAGACTATAAGAAGAAAAATGTTTTTCAAGGATCAATAAGAGTTTCTACAGTGATTTAATCATATAAGATTGAAGAGTAGGGAAGGGTAGGGCACAGTGACACAAAAAATATAAAATTCAAGATTTTTGGAAGCTTCGTTTCAATCGGAAATTGTTTAAGATGGATTTTTAATACAGCTTAAGAGCACTAACTTTTGAGACACAAAAAACTTCACTACTATCTAAAATTTTTGAAAAATATCAAAAAAGGAAACGTAAAATTTTGTCTCACTGTGCTTCACATAAGAGGTACAGTGCGACAGCATACAAAGCACACAGAGACAGCATATATGGTTGAATGAGACATAGTATGTTCAACGTTTAAAATCAAAATTGAATCATAATGAAACAAAGATTCAAATTTCATCCAAAGTGTGAGCTTCTGGATGAAAAGTCATCCGAAAAAAGCTTTTCTCGGATGACTTTTCATCCAGAAGCTCACACTTCTTTGCATTGAAAAAGGTGTTCCTTGTAGCACCGAAACACGTGTCTGCAATATTTTGTAATTTTTGTGCTTTATGACGTTGGATTACTGATTTTTTGAATCTTCAGCACAAAGGTATTTATTCGTTATTAACATGTAGACCTTTTTTTTTTTTTTTTTTGTTGATTCCGCCAGTTACTTCCTGGGGAATAGCAGGTACGCAAAACACAAGGAACGTCCCATTGCTCCACCCCTCTTGGAGGAATTAACGCCAAAAACCATTGGGCACAAGTTCACATAGGGGCACATATGTGTTCCAAATTTCGTTCGATTTCATGCGGTAGTTTTTGCTGTAGAGTGGCCACAAAAAACTGGTCACACACACACACACACATAACACACACACACACACACACACACATTTTCCAAAAATGGTCGAAATGGACTCAGCACACCTCAAAACGTACGAATTCGTCAAAATTCGAAATTTGAAAACTCGCACGAATCCGATACTTTCTTCTATATATTAGATATAGAAAAAAGAAAAAATGTCGCTATGTACAGTCATTTTCCCCTGAGATTTGATAACCCTAGAAAAGCAGAATGTAGCCAGATAAGGCGATGATTGGCATCATTAGCACTCCGAGTCCTTATTAAGACACCTAAAGATCGAGTGGAGGATGTGATCCTGTGCTGCATATTCTGCACACATGTGTACGAACTGTGCGAGGAGGGGCCAGAAAAATGAAAATAACGGCTTATCATTGTCCGGAAAGTGACGAATGATCTTTCTCATTTTCATTGAAGAAAATATGGGATTTCCGATAATGTTTTTGAGTTTATCAAATGTGGTTTAATGTATGTGTTATTTATTTATTTTTTGACAATAGAGAATTTTTAAATTTCTCTTAGTTCGATAATACTTTTCGACGATAATACTGCTTGGACCCTGTTCCAAATCTAATTATCCAGTTTTTATTAAACTGCTAAGAAACATAATTTAAACTTTAATTTACACATGGGATGATTTTTTTTTTCATATTTTTATGAGACATTTGATGAATGTACAAAATTTGGAGCCAATTGAATAATAAATGAGCGAGATATTAGGCCCTGAACTCTGGTTGGCATTATTTGACGCACTTCCCTTTAACTTTAAAATTTAGCAAATGGTTTTCAAGCATTCTTTTTGGGTGATTTATAATTAGCATATGATTAATCTAATGCTAGTAACCTTGCAAACCATTCTTGAAACGTTTACTTTACGTCACAGTTTGTTGAAAAAAAAATTGTTCTTCTGCGGTATCATGTATGAGCAGAAATTAAAACTTAAAAAGAAAGTTCACTTTTAACGCAAACGACATTTTTTAGTTTGACCTTTTTCACTTTTAAAGAGTTTGACCCATGGAACGAATCTACTCAACTCAAGAAAAATATCTTAAAAGAATCCCATAAACAGACGAATCCTCCTTAGCAAAAGCGGAAATTAAACTAATAAACCATGGAAAAATCTCATGGCTTAAAATAAGAAATTCTGGTATTCATGAATATTCCACAGCACGACCGCGGGGCCTCAATGGGTGAAAATGTGTTCGAGAAAGAGAACGCACCAAGTTTCTCGTAAATCTGTCATTAACGGATTGCGAATTTGTAATTGGAAGAACTCTGAGTTGCAAGAACGATGACAAATAGACGCGAGTGTTTCAGTCTCTTCCCGTGAAGAGTTTTAGCTTATAAACAAAAGTTTAGCATAGTGTTGTGGAGCTACAGGATGATGATCTTGAAATAAACTTCATCTAATGCCTCAAAGCGGCTCTGTGAGTATGATTTATTTTTATACTCAAAAAATGTGTTAAAAATACGTTCCTCGTAACTACTATACTGCCGTGGGCAGGTAAAGAGCAGTAACTGCAAATTTTTCATTTCTCTTTTTTTTGCATTTTTGTCATCTATTGTACGTTATCTTTATTGTACACAACTGGTAAACGCACGGCTTTGCCCGTAACAGAAAAATTAAAAGATTTTTTGGTTCACCAGTATATTTACAAATATTGTATGGTGAATTTTCTCTCCAATTGGCTTTCACTCATGTTACGATTCCACGTTATGATAATTTCGTATCTCGGCAATTGGCTTGTGCCCATGTTATGGTTCCACGTTATGATAATTTCGTAATTTACTTGTCCATCTTATGATAATTTTGTTCCTAAAATTGGAATAGAAAAAGAACCACATCGAATTTTTGAAAAATCGCTTCGAGGTTCACACCCCCATGCTACAAACTAACGTTGTGTCAAATTTCATGAAAAACGGCCGAACGGTCTAGGCGCTATGCGCGTCACAGAGATCCTACAGACATGCAGACATCATCCGGACATCCAGACAGAGAGACTTTCAGCTTTATTATTAGTTTTTATAAAGAATCTTGCTTGTTTGTTTTCCGCTGAAAAAAAGGATCTAAAAAACGTATAATTCCTACATTGTCCTATTGTTCCTATTGAACCCACCACGCATTTCTTCAAATATCTCGAAAACACATTTCTGCAGATACTGCAGTTTACCTACACACAGTAGTCTAGTGCCGTGGGCAGGTAAACGTCAGCATCTGCAGAATTGATTCTCTGAGACACAGTCAAACTCGCTTATAACCTCGCGCGAAAGGACCGCGGTATTTGCCCGTTATAAACAATTGCTCGTAAAAAACGGGTTCGTGAAAAAAAAAAAGTATACACGTTTGCTTTGAAATTTTTATATTTCTGTACAATACCAAAAAAGTTGGTTTTTTGATTTGAACTGTCTTTATTGTCTCTTTCTTGGTATTGTTTTCGTGGAACGCGGGGTCCGCATCGTCATTTGCATCCGTGGCTTCAAAATACTAATTTGAAGTTTTTCTGCACTTTAGAAGTCAAATATGTCGAGTCGAGGCCTATTTAACTTCAAATTCTTCACAAATGTCGTTATGGTGGTCGCTTTATTTTTTTTTCTTCCTTTGACTTTCAACTACAATATCCTCGGTAGTATGTCCCGGAATTGATAACATTCTCTTCTACAGATATATAATTTTAAAATGCTCCTCTACTCCCCGAATTTCAACATCACTTGTTCTCATGATTGATGTCTTATTTATTAACTTTCGGTTGAATTCAAAATAGTATTGGATTTATTTCAAAGATAGAATAATCTTTTCTGAGGAGGAAATCAACAGGCACTTTATGAATTACAAAAATGTTGCTCGCTTTAAGCGGGGTATGCTCGTTAAAAGCAAGTTTTGTTCCCTCAGACTAAATTCAGTACCAACCAAATCTTTTTGATTTACTCGCTCAATCTGTGTTCTCGCTGAAACAGGGCTCGCTGTATTATGTGAGTTTGACTGTATTTGAAGAAATGCGTTTTAGACAACAATAGCGAAACAATAGCGAAATAGTTGCAATTAGACGTTTTTTTCCCTCTTCTTTTTATTGAGCGGACACCAAATAAGCAAGTTTGCGCAATAAAATTAACGTACAATAGATGACAAAAATGCAAAAAAAAAAAAAAAGGAAGAACGGGGGGGGGGGAGAAGAAAGAGAAATGAAAAATTTTTAGTTACTACTCTTTACTCCCTACGGCAGTTTACAGGGCAAAACGGAACTGTTTTAACAGCACGTTACACATTTATAATTTCTGGGGTGTGGGGCGGGGGGGAGGGTATTTTATTGCGAAAATTCTTGTCTTGTGTCACGTTGTCATCATCATTGTCTTAAATCCTGAACAACCCAGTATTAGAAGAAGCGGAAAAGCTTTCTCTAACATTTCAGAAAGCCCGTGCTCTATAACTTTTGATTTATGAATTTTATTTTGGTGAAGTTGATAAAGCATGCGCTAAATGCAGAACAAAACGTTAAAAAAGAAAATAATAAAAAATAAATAAATTTTGTTTAAATGTCAAGATTATAAAAAAAAAAACCTGGGATAAAGAACTCCAAAAAATAAGTTATCAGCAGAATTCTTTAAGGTAATTTATTACATTGGGGCAGAAGAGAGTGCTAAAAAGACACTTCTACTTGTAGCGACTTGTTCCGTTGGACATTTGAAACGAGTTGATTGTAAAACTGTTACGATTAAAATTCTTTCACTAGATAAATCAGAGAAAGAAAATTGGCGTAATTTCAAGCAAACATGTCTGGAGCTTCAAATTTCTTTTCGACCGATTCCTCGTGGCATGTTCTTTCTCCTTTTATCTCTCACTCAGTGAAGTTTGCGTTTTTTATGAGAGAAAAAGAAAGAGGTATTGTGGACGATATCTTCTTCTGAGATTTTGGAGCCTGATAAGACTCTGTGAATATTTTTCTGCTTCAAAAATACTATCTTTGATAGATTCAATTTTTATCACTTGGTCATTTCATGTTTTCGATAACTTGGAGAAAGTTTACTACAGTTTAAATGGAAAAGGAAGTCCTGAAAAGGAAGTCACTGACATGTTTTTTAATGTTTACTAGAATGAGTTTGTTTTTTAAATAAATAAGAAGGCAAATGGTTATACCAGTTTATCGATTAGACATTCAATTCTAAAATTAGTTTTAAAGGATCTTAAATATTTTAATTAATGGCAAAAGTACACCTATGTGACAGAAAAAAACCTAAGGATTGAATAACTACCGATAAAACTGCTATCTGAAAAGAAACAGTACAACAGAGTTTCAACCATTGGGAAAAGATAAAATGGAGGGTGCGGAGACTTTCATTCATGAAACCAAGACCCGAAGTCACATGATAGATTTTAAAGCGAAGCATTTGAAGAAATTAAGTTTCTTTCTCTTGTTTCACGCAAAATGTGCCACATGATTTGGGGTCTTTGGATCAGTTTTTGCTAATCCAATGATTCAACTTGCTCCCTCCACTTTAAATCCTCCTCTAAAATTTCAACAGATAAAATTTCCAGCTCTAAAGCTATTTTCATTGCACGTAATCAGCAATCAATTTTTTTCACCATCAACGGAACAATGTGCAAACAAGAAGTAATGTCATAGATAAGACATCATAGAATTTTTATCAACCACCTGCTCTTTAAGATGCACTTGATGTTTGTTTGAAAAGCTTTTAACTTTTCAAAAGGAAAAAAAAAAAGAAAGATAGAGAGAGGGAGGAGGGGGAGGGGAGATGGAAGTCATCATTACAGCACTACAAAAAGACTTTTTAGGCAAATTAAAAACGCTACAATAGTCATAGTTATCTCTGAAACTGGAATTTTCGACCTTTAAAGGCACGTAATAAACATGCAGTCGAACTCGCTTATAACGAACCCTGATTTATCGAGAACCCGTATTCAACCAGGAAATCTGACATACTTGCTTGGCGCGATGTTGAGTCTATAGAAGCATAACTCGTTTTTAACGAGCAAATCCAGTTTAAAGTGAGCAATATATTTGTTACTCTTTCTATCGACATCAGCTCAGCTTATCCTTTTTCGGTAATTTTTTCTTCAGCATTCCAAAGTTAATCAAAATTTAACGATAAAAAATAAACTCAGAGAACAAGCGATGACAGCCTTTTTTTTTTAAATTGTGAGGTATGAGGAAGTATTTAAAATTTATGCGTGTGTGCATTTGTGTATTCCTGAAAAACAATGAAACAAGAAAGAGACATTTTGAACTGTTCAGATTTTTAAAAGAAGAAAAAACGCATTTTCGATGAATTATTATGATTTTTTTTCACAAACTCGTTTTTTGCGAGTACTCGTTATAACGAGCAAATATCGCAGTGCCTTTCCGCTCGTTATAAGCTTGTTCAACTGTATTAATATATTTATCTCAGTACAGAAACTCAAAATAGTTAGAACGTATTTTTTACCTCAAGTGTATTGTGTTATCATGGAGTTAGTAATGAATACAAATAAATTAGCTGTTAATATTATATGAAAGCTCGTATAATTATTAACTGTATCTAGGTAAGTTAGGGGGTGTCTCCCCAGTTTCACTGACACGAAATTTTTCCGCCGCTGTTATTTAGTTTCGATCATACCTTTAGATATCTTAAAGAGAGGAGAAATTTGATATGTCGGCGAAACTGGGGATAAACAAGTTAAGGTTTCTATCTTTCTTAACAATACAAAAAAGTTTTGAAGTCATTGACAATACACTTCACACTACAACATACGTACGTTTTAAAGTGGTTTTCAAGAGGATGTTGGATTAAGAAAATGAGCGTTGATTGAAAAAAAAAAAAAGAATGTCTTTACTGTTAACAATACTTTCTCATCCCTATCATCAGAGAGCGAGAGATACTTTCAACTTTTGCGAGAGCGTAATGTAACGTTTAAAAAAAAAAAAAAAAAAAAACACCCTACTCTTGATTTAAAAAAAAAAAATACACATCTATAAAAGGTTTTTCCTTGTACCAATTAAAATATTTACGAACATCCGCACAGCTTTTATCTCCCCCCCCCCCACATACCCCCCACCCCATCACATACTTTTATCTCCAAAACATTTTTACCAAGTGACCAAAAATTTTTTTTTTTTTTTTGAAGATGAAAACGAGCAGTCATTCACGGCGGACTACCACAAAAAGCAAACAAAAGACCATAAATCTTTTACTCTAAATTCTGTGATATGATTTTCAAAGCAGAAAACTTGAAAACAAATTCAAAGAGTGAAAAAATAAATAAAAAAAAGGCTTTAATTACATTATTATTTCTCCTTTCACTTATTATTTGTTTAATCTTTTTTAACAAGTTACTTCTTTTGTCTTAACTAAATCAGCAAGCTTTTATTCTACTTACTCTGTCTTATGCGGAATAAGCTTTTTAATTGTTGCCAAAAGCAAAATGAATAATTGTAAATATAATGATAATTGTTAAACAACTAACAAATTCATTTCATGACTAAACCTAAGCAAGTATAAATTCGTGGATTTTTGGGCTTTTGAAACTTTTTTTGTAACATAAGCGTTCGAGGCTTCTTTGGTTCAATTCATGTGTTTAAAAGCGTTTTAAAGAGCATATATACTTGCTATTTCTTAAAAAATATCTTATACCCTTTAGAAAAAATCTCTACGTGGAGTTGCAGCGATTACATTATATAAACTACTTCAAAAATAGTTTTAACAGTTTCAGAAAACTCCTGAACCCTGCCATCTGAAACGTGGGTGCTTAACTACCCCGCAACAAAGCAAACTCGCATGGATCAGAATCACTTGAAACTTGTGTCTGCAGCACCTCCAGCGCTTGCGCCAATCAGAAGCGCTCTGCCGGTGGGCCACTTCAAGATGGGCGATCCCGTTGGCTCTTGGGATTTACCCCCTCTCGTCCACCCTGGCATCCAAATCTTGCTCTTCATCCTCTTACCGCGGGCAATTGAGAAAAGTATTCCGTTCCGAATATTCTCGTGGTGCGACATTACCGTTCGGCATTTCGAAAGTGTTAGCTATTTTTTTCGCTGTCATTGAATTTTCATTCATTCCGCTGAATGGATACACCGCACGGATATCAATAGAATCTGTTGTGCTGCTTGGAGATACATTTCGGATATTTGCAGGGTAAGTACAGCGATTTGAATTGTTAAGTGACTTTCAATTAGGAACGATTAACATGTCTCTTCAAGACAATGAAATTTTTTACTTTCTAACAGTACAATCAAATCATAGTAGGGTAAACTGTAGGTCAAATACGTTTATGACAATGTTCTATGCTGTCTCTAATTTAAATCCAATTTCTCTTGCTACGGCCCATAGTACCAAAGTATGACTCCCTGTTCTTAATATGTAAAAAATTAAATCAAAAAAAAAAAAAATGTATCGAATGAAGAAAAATATTCCAAAATGAGAAATCCAAATACAACAAACATGAAGTTTGCTTACCTTTCCTCACTTTCATACAAAACTAAGAATCAAATTTCAAAATGAAGGGCTCATCAAAAGTTATTCAATAAGTTACAACGAGCCTAAATAAACACTTTTAGCTAAAAACTTAAATTTTAAGGCTGCAAAGACCGCTGCGTGGTTTTCAGTTTTATCAAGCAAAACAAATCTGCATTAAAAGTTGCAAGTAAATAACATTTCTACTTTTGCGCTAATAAAAGTAATTTTAGTCTGAAAAAAAAATTGATAAAAGCTGTTTTTATCTAATTTAAATTAATATTCTTTTAAAATCAGCATTAGATTTAGATAGTTCTTTCCAGGTCTGTCGTTTGGGGGGGGGGGGTGTCAATTGACCCCCCCCTTCCCCCCAACTATTATGATAAAATAATGTTTTTACTGAAGGTGGGGATGGTTTTTATGTTTCCCAATTAATTTCGCATTGCACACCCTTTGCCCTCCTCCCCCCCCCTACACCTGGAAAAAGTTGAAATGACGGCCTGGTTCTATCGCTTTTTTTTTTTGGTTTTTCTTACAAATGTACAGAAATGCTCGAAAACACATTTGGGAAAATAAATTGAGCATGTTTGGTTCTTTGTGAGCATAAAAAATTTTCAGTTTGAAGATCAGAACACAAAACATTTTTGTTATAAATGCCACTTACATGTCTGTCCTTCAATAATAATGTCTCTGAATGCCATTTTTTCCTTAATAACCTCTCAGATGCTAATGCTTATTTAACATTTTTACGCAAGTATGATTAAAAGTAAGAATGAAATGTGAATCAGAAAAATAAGAAAGAAAACCAACCATTTCTAAACGCAAAATTCTGTGAAAATATTTGTAGTTTTTGATAAGTTATGTATTTATAATATTGAAAATACATAGTAAAAATGTTAATATATTGAAAATTATGTAGCGGTTAATAAAATGTGACTGTTTCATTTCATGCATAAAAAGTCAAAGCAGAAACATTTCAATAAAAGAAACGAAAAATCAAAATGAAAAAACTGCAAATTATGTGAAAGTTTTCTATGTATGTTAATAATAGATAAGTTGTGTGAAGAGATGCAATCTTTTTTTTTTAATTATGTATTTATAATATTGAGAAATAAATAGCTAGGATATTAAAAGCACTTATATTTATGCAATGGTTAATTGCGTACGACTGTCATTCATTTCATATGTAAAAAATCAAAGCAGAAAAAATTTCCATGCACAGAATTTTAAAAGAAACAAGAAAACAAAATCGAAGAATTGCAAAGTTTGGAGAAGTTTCTCATGTACATTTTTAAATTCATATTTGTTCCGAAACTTTTTTTTCTGCTTTTTCATTAAAACAACAAAAAAGAAAGGGAGGAAAAACATAAACTATTTAAATTTTCTATCCGAATCAGATTAAAACTTTTAAAACCTAAATTAATTCCATTGAAACGTTTCCTGATATAATGGGTCATATGAAAAAAAAAAAAATAAATAAGTGGAACCAGCCTGAAGGTGGTCATAATTCACAAGGAAATAAATCGTGTTTTATCTTGATGAAAATCGAATCATCAAACGAATTCCATTTTCATAGGGCGATGGTAACTTTGATTAAAAACTGCACAACGCAATCAAAACTACCAGACTGGAATTTTTTCCCTTTCTATAGTTAATGGCGGTTATAGTTAACTGCTTTCCCTCACATTCGCTGAAAATATTTTTCGCTTTGAAAAGAGAAAAACCAAAAATAAATTTAATGGTCTGACAACGAAATGCGCAGAGTGGGAGCTTCATTTACGAAACTAATGAGAAGGTTTGCACAGTGAGAGATTTTTTAGTGGGAAGATCGCTTTTTCCCGACCTGAACAGATAATTATATTTCATTCAAAATACCATTAGCGGAATTCTGTAAAATAACAAGTGAGACGAGCCGCCCAGTGTTGAGGGAGTATACAAAAGCACCGGAAAAAGACCCCTGTTAGAGGAAAAAAGAATCGAATCAAATGCACAAACGTAGAAGATGGGAAGCACTGTGCTGCTTTTGATTGCTTTTCCGTTCTTATTACAAACTATGTTACCATGTTTCCCGGCTAAATTTGATAGTAATCATTTTGGTGCAAAGATCTTAGTTTAATATTTTTGAGAATGTGTTTTTTTTTTTTTTTTTTTTTTTTTCCCCGTCTCTTTATTGGTGCAGTTGAATTACTTGTTCTTTGCTGAATAAAAGTCTTCTGCAGCTATTGGCACATGACACGACCTGCTGCTTGATTTCCTCTTTTTTTTTAAATTATTTTCGGGCATGTTTAATTTAACATGAATACCAGTCCAAGATGACAGAGATTCATCTGTCGATTTTTGGCAAGAATCATCAACCTTGTATAAATGTCTATTTTCTTACTTGGCACCACAGTTAGTTTTAATCTTATACTTAGTGACCAATGACATCTGATGACCTAATATTATTCAGAAGATTACGATCGGTGAGAGCTTAGCCGACCCCCAAGAGCGAAACCTCTCTAAAAAAAGCACCCCTCAAAACACCCCCTAAAAATTTCAATGGCGTAGTTCATGCCATGACCCCCTCCCCGCCTCGTAGGGCACCCCTGACTAATAACACTCTGCTTCCTCAAAAATTGTGGAATGGACATAAGTATCTAGCTCAAACTTTTTCCATTTCCCAAGAGGACAAGACATTGCGAAGGTTTTCTCACCAATAGGAATAGGCCCTTTTTCATTAACGGCCTATGCTGCCAGTAATATACCATTTTCTATTACTGGCAAGGGATGAACGCATTCAAGAACTCTTATGGTTTGTTTATTTTTATTTTGTACCTTTATTAACTGCATTTTAATTTTTTTTTAACTTCATTTGTTTTGTTTTATTTGTTTTATTTTTTAAAACATATGCTTTAAAACATTAGTAGTTATCAATGTAAAAAAAGTAAGGTTAAAGAGACAGGCAATTGTCGATTTAATCAATTAAAACTAAAAAAGAAAATGTATTTTAAGTCATTTTCATGTGACTAATGAAGCATTACTTTTTTACACATTAACATAACGTTTTTACATTGATAACTACTGTTATTTTCAAAGTATATAATTCAAAAAAATAAAAATAAATAAATAAATAAATAAAAAAAAACAAGTGAAGTTGGGGGAAAATTAAAATGATAAATAAAGGTGCAAAATAAAAATAAAAAACTATAATAGTTCTTCAGCACATTTATTCCTTGCCAGTCACCTGATAAATATATTAAACCAAAGATTTCCTGGTAATTTGAAGAAAAAAAGCTTCAAGCTAGTGAAAATCTATCGGACTCCTGAGATCGAAGGTTGAAAAACATAAAAGGTCTTTAAATAAGGTCTAAATTGACCCTTTTGTTTAATTTTTCTTACTAACTTAAATCACCTGCCGAATCTTTGAAGAAAAAAATGTAAGCTTAAAATATAATTATTTATTTATTATTTTTTTTAATTCATTTCCACTTTTAATCTAAACCTCATTTGATAGTAACCGATAAAACTCTTTCTTTATATAAGGTCACTTTTGAATCAACGAAACAGTCGTTGTCAAAAATGTTAAGGAATTGGCATCATTGAGAATTAAAAATAATATTTCCGAGGGTCGTTTCCCAAATAAATTTTGAATAAAAACTGGTATGTCAAGAGAAAAAAAGGGTTTTTATTTAAAAATGAAAAATTTGAAGAAAGGAAAATTTTGAGACGAAGTTAGGTATCTTTTTAAAAGGAGTCCAGATCGTAGCATTCGCAAATTAAATTCGAAAAGTTTTTAGTGCGTTATCTTCTATTTTTTGCTTCAATGAACTACTTTTAATAGTGTAAAGTTTACCTAACGAAGCTAAATTATTCTTCCTAATTTCAACTGTTATCCATTTAAAATTTCAGATAAGTTTTGAAATACAAATTTTACAACATTATATTTATCTTGCAATCCTCATATTTAATAAATGCCTTAGATACTGCCTGAGCAAAATTGTGCTTAGCTTATTTTAACAAAATGAAATTTAATCTTTTAACTTTTCGAAGTAAAAAATACTTTTTTTTTTAAATTGAGGAATATAGCTCAGTTAACAAACTCAAATATTACAACGTTTCACAACATATGCGTGATTACATTGTTCTTATTTTATTAGGCGTATATTTTTTGATACTTGTATAATCTTTCTCTCAGATTGAAGAATTAACAAATTAGTTGAATCTAAATTATGTTGTTTTATTTTGAAACATTTTTTCATTACTCCTTTTCCTTCCCTCCAACGGAATTTTTAATACCAAATGAATTTCTTAAATCAAATGATGCTGTAATATTTCACTGAGTTTTCAAAAGTTTTCAATGAATTCAAATAGTTTTAGTACGAGTGAGTTTCTCAAATTTAATAAACAAATAACTAAAAGCTCTAAATTTTTTCAAAACATTCTTAATCTTTTTTTTTAAGCTTCAAACATATGACTTAGTTGAATAACTTTGAATTTGTCAAGTTGAGTGCTGCCACAAGTAGTAGAAATGTGATCTACAATCCTTGTCAGTCCCGTTGTTCTGTCCCCAGGAAAATAGCAATCTATTTTGATTGAAAAATATTTTTTTTTCTCGGTGGAGAATGTACGTATTCTCAACCTTCTTCTAATCCTATCTGTCTTACATCTTAAAAATTTATTTAAAAGTATTTTATTTGACTGAACACTATTTAAATAACTTTCATGTATGTTCCTCATAACAGGTTGCCTTATTGTTACTTTTTAAATATTTCAGTTGAAGTTCTCACATGTATTTGTTTTTCTTTCTGCATTTTGTTAGTAGAAGAATCATAGCATAAACCAATATAAGTAGGGGAATGTGGGGCAAAGTGAAATGGTTAAGCTAAGTTTTTTCTAAATGAACAAATCGGAAATTTGTTTTGAAAATTGCAGTACATAAAGAAAGAACATTTTGATTTGAGTCTTTAAAACAAAGTGGAAAATTTTCACTTTTTCTCCCATGGGGCAAAGTGAAAAATAAAATATTTTTCGAACAAAATATTTTCTAATCTATTATAAAACGTATTTTTGGTCAAACAAATCAGTAAATAAAATGTTGAATGAATAAATGAAAGAATTATGATACAATCAACGAATTATTAAATGAAAAAATCAATTATTATATAAAGAAAAATAAATGAGAGAGTAAAAGAATGAATGAATAAATATAAGTGAATTACGAAATGAAGGAAAGTAAATGAATTAATTAATAATTGATAACGCAAGTGATTAAGATTAAATGATCGAGAGAGGAAATGAAACAAACTATTTCACTTTGCCCCGTATCTACTTGACTAATTGTACAGTTTATTTAAAATAGAAATAAGCATAATATTAACTAAATTGATAGTGCATTGGAGATTAGGAGGTCTCAATTAATATTTAAAATGTTAATAACAATAGCTTTGTCATTTAAAGTTAAGAAAAATAATTTTTGACTTACAGTCAAATATTACAATTTGAGTATAAATTTTTTTTAATTGCCTGTATTTTCAAATACTTTTATCTTCGGCGGTATTTTTTTCCTGACTGGAATAGTACGATATAGTTAAAATAATACCAGACAGGTGGAGCTAAAAGCAGAGTAAATATTTAACCTTTTCACTTTGCCCCGCTATTTCACTTTGCCCCATGTTTCCCTACATTTGTCTTTTTGAACTGGCAGTATACTAATAATTCTACTTCTTTCGTTTTAATATAATTAATGACGTAAACACAAACAGCTTAATGAAACTCAAGTGCTCAATGAAAACTGATTTGTATCATAAAAAAGCCGTTAGAATAAAGTTTTCTTATCGTTTTTAGTAATTATGTGGAAGGAATTGGAAAAGAGGTTAAGATTAATATTTGAATTAAATATTTTTGGTTTGTGAATTACAGCATATTTGTTGCATAAAAAATATCCATCAACATTTTATCTTCAAAAGAAAAATTCCAGATTATTAGTTACTATCTAGAAAAAACGATAACGCATACACACAATCAGTTAAGTAAAACTAATTTAGAGCAAATAAGATTAATTTTCATAAAAATGTTAAGTATTGATGTTTAAAATGATAAAATCGCGAATTTAATAAATAGTATTAATGTCTTCTATAAATTCCTACTCAGATGTCTGAAAAACATTTCAAGGGAACGGATGTTCCAAATATTAGCTAGAACTATTCGAACGATCTCATTGATGCCAACATCACTTTTGTAACATTAGTTATTTTCCATTCTTACAATTGACTACAAATATGCTTATCACAAATACTTAACTGCTCATTAGAACATCCAAAGTTTTTTCGGCATTGCTTAGCTCATTAGTCTGAAATAGCCTCAACAGAAGTTGAGACAAAAATCTTCTAAAGAAGCTGAGTATATCATCCCGCTGGTAGCGGAAAATATTTTCTAGGGGAAATTGCTGTACTCACGAACAAAATTTAATTTTGAATTTTTTTTCTGGTCTGTGAAGTAATAATTGATCGGTAAAATTTTTTTGTCAGATTTTTATCATCTCATTTGACAATTTTTGTCGGGTAAAAATTTCAAAGCTTTCAAGTGCAAAAAAATTTTCTTGAATCTCTTTTGTCTGTGGGTACACCACCCCGTTCACCCCACGGACAGAGGTTTGGTACCCATGGACATGTAAAAAGATCTTAAATAAATAGCTCTGAGGAAGTCAATTATACTCAATACATTTTCATCAGCTATTTTATATTTAACTACTTCAAACATCCATTGAAAATAAACATTCAACAAAAAAATTAACAGAAATCAAACTTTGAAAATTAACCGAATCTTAGGTCCATTTTTACCTAAAGGTTTTTTCCCCTTTTTTAATTAGTCTTAATTTTTAACATCAGGGAACTCTTCAAAAAAAAAAAAAATATATATATATATATATATATATATATATATATATATATATATATATATATATATATATATATATATATATATATATATATATATATATATATATATATATATATATATATATATATATATATATATATATATATATATATATATATATATATATATATATATATATATATATTACTCTTAAAAAAGCAAGTGAGCCTAATATGTTTTTGGACAAAAAAAAAAAAAAAAAAAAAAAAAAAAAAAAACTAGATTCATGATTAGTATGACTCTCTATGTACCTATATAATGACTTCAATTTACATGAAAATTGAAACCTTTAACAAAACTGACCCATTACAAAAAAAATCAATTTAGATTAACCCAATAAAAACCCAGAAAAGTCAACTTCAAATGAAAACAGCTGAGATTGACGGTCTGTAAATCCTACAACAGGTGGAGGTTACTTTAACAGTATATCTTCAAGCCCTACTTCAATTTGTTGAAATTAAATTTCGGACGTTGATGACAAGGCATCATTTTGAAGTACTTTATATTGTATGAAGACTGAGGTGTGCTCCAAGGACACTAAAAATTGCGGTTCGTGGATACACATGATTATGCGACCTTGGGTACAAAGGTACGCCATTTTGGTTTTGTAAGCCAGTCCCATCGACAGGACCACAGTTTCCCGATATTAAAAATCAGAAACAGTATCCTCAAAACATAGGGAAACACGTTACTTGCAACAAAAATGAATAATACAATCTTCAACGCACCAAAAAAAAAAAAAAAAAAAACGAAATTGCACATGGTTTTTTTAAACTTACTTTTATAAAACCGAAAAAATGTGACAAAATCTTACATGTTCGTTTGATGGCGCTGAAAACTCCTGAGGTACTATAGAGGGCTGAGACATACACGTTGAACCCCCCCCCCCCCATCCGATCTCTCTCGACAATACCTGGATTTCCCGACCAACGTCCGTAGGTGCAATCGCCTGTGGGTACAGCAGCTTCCCCTATGATTAGGGATTGCAATACCGGACCAAAAATTCAATACCGGTTTTCGGTATTTTTAAAACGTGATACCGGAGTACCGGTATTAATACCGGTATTTGAAATTTCTCAAAAAAAAATGCTTGAAAACATATTGTTTTGTTGCCACATTTCATAATTTTGTACAAGAATTGTATTATTTATGAAAATATGTTGTATAATATATTGTATAATATAAAAGGAAGGAACAAATATCATAATAAAAATTCAATAATAGCAAAAATCATAATGCATTTCTCCTATTGTTTCTAAGCCTGGAACCCATTTTAGGGTTGAACTTGAAAACAGTTCAAAATACTCTTTCTAGAAGTCCTTTATCATCATCAAATAATTTGGACTCTTGTGGGTTACTTTTGGATAAATCCTCTTGTGTGTGTGTGTTTCTTTTGTATTGTGTGTATATTATTTTTTAAAATTTATTTATAGCTAGTTGTAATTTCTTTTCCGGAGACGATACTTTTCCAATATTAACATCATTTTCTCTTGAGCAGGAGAGGTTTGTGTTTGCTTTTTAGGTATTTTGGTTTAAATTTACTATAAACTTGACTAAATTTCATTCTGTTAGTTTCTCTTATTCGTTTTCACCTTCTTTTTAAAATTCTTTACAATTATAATTATGTAAATATCTGAAAATATGTTTCAATTGATTTTGCTTTACCTCTATGCAAATTTTCGATGGCGGTATAAAATTTCCTTTATCTTGCCAAGTAAAATGCCAAATAGAGAGACAGGACAACAGACCAATACTGGTGACAACAAATTACCACTATGTTAATGCTATGCTAACAAGAAATTTGTTTGTCAAAATTTAGAACAGTTGAGACAAATAATTAAAAAGAAATCATAAAGTATAACTGCAATTGATGGTTGGAATAAATTGTTCATAGGACAAATGCATTCAAAATTACAATCGAAATTAACTTCCATTAAAGGAAAAGTGAGTGATCAGGGAAATGGAAAAAATAAAAACATGGTGCACAAAAGTGCATGAAAATGCAATTCATCCTACCATTTAGTAACGACAATATCATTTTTCAATCTTTTATTGTACCATCAAATTCTTTATGATTTCCACGCCGAATACAGGTGCTCGTTAAATGTGGGCTCGTTATAAGCAAGTTCAGCTGTACTTGAGTAAACCGGATTTTTAAGCTGATTCAGACCGACCAGTTAATGAAGTTTGTTAATGGTGATGTGTTCCAAACTTGTTTTTTTCGTTAAAGTTTGTCCGAATCTAATTTGCCAGTTGAATAAGGATTTATATGAATATTTTCCAGCGTTTTGTTCAAATAGCACTAATTTCTCGAAGATATTAGGGACGAATAGACAAACAGGCAGAACGCAAACACTTAGTTCTAACCGTTACGCGGCCCTACTTTCAATTTTTTTGAACTAATCTTATCCTATGCTTAATTTTTGTCATCACCGATATTTTTGCGATACACTAAACATTCCTGAAAACATAAATTTATTTTCATCTTTTTGATTTTCATTTTAAATGGAGAAACAGGATGATAAACTTCCAAATATATCAAAGCGTTCAAAAAGCCCCAATGTCCCTTAAAACTATAGCTAAAAATAATAAAATATAAAAACTTTCTCTAATTCTAAATACTGTTTCTGGGAGCTTCATTCGCGCTAAAAAATATGATATAAATCAAGTTTTGATTCCTTGATTACATCATTCAAAAATTTCAATTAGTTTTAATCGTTTATTAAATACGTTTAGCATCCAATAAAATTTAAACTCGAAAATTTCAGAGAAGGTGTTCAGTTTTGTACAAATAGCTTTTGCTATACTGCCTACATTTCTTCTTCCCTTAATTTTCATTTTTAATCTTATTGGTATCTTTAGAATTTACCTAAATATAAATATGTTTAAACTAACTGCAATGTTTGAGTGTTGTAATCAGGAAATCATGCACTCGTGTTATTTCACTCTGTAGTGCGAGCCGAGCGAATATAGAGAGTCCTTAGAATTAAAAAGGAAAAAAAAACATTTTTTGTATCATATTTTAAAGTTTTTTGTTTTGAAATTTATTTAAGGTGAAACGTTTTGATATTTAAGAAATATTTACCTGTTATTTATGTTTATAAAAACACAAAAACAAAAAGAGGTATTAACTTTGCCCAAATATCGCAAGTTTGTTGCTTGAGTTTAAAAGCAATTTTAAACATATTGGGGAAGAGGGAAGCTTTTAAAAACGCTCTTAAACTGAATACGTAAAATCCACAAACTATGCTTGCTTAGGTTCAGCCTTAAAATTGGTTTGTCAAGTTTACAAACAAACTTTCTAATTACAATTTTTTCATTCTGTTTGGTAACAGTTAAAAAGCGGAAGTAATCGGCAGGCATAATTATTACCATTTTTCATTGTTTTTGGCACCAATTAAAAAGCGGAAGTAACTGGTAGGCATTATAACACAGAAAGTAACTTAAGAATTAGTCTTCAATAAGGGAAAATATTTATTTGTATCTACATCAGTTCGATAAATGTACAAATAAACTGGGCTTGGGGGAGAAAAAAAATTTTGTGCTTGTGTTTATGTCTGGCGGTCGGTCTGCTTTTCTTTCAATATATTTCTCTACCTGGAACAAATATTTGTCCCTGAAAAAACTTTCAATGTATCTTTCCATTTTTTTTCCTTTGCCTTCTTGCTTTTCAACAGAACGGAAAAAAAGCAAAAATATATTTAAAAGATTTATTTTGGAAAACTAGACAAATTGATTCGATTATTTTTTTTTGGCTATTTTAAATAATTAAAAATACAGAATACTACTGTCAACTAGAAAAATATTCAAATATTTTTTAAATCCGAAATGCAAATAAAATCCTACAGCAGGGAAACATTTTGCTCTTGACAAGTGGAAATAACATCAAAAATTCCAAATAAATGTTGAATATTTGTTCCAAAAAAGAAAAATAAAAATAAATGTAATCAATGGAATATCGGTTGAAAAAATATTCCGTTTAATGTAATAAATTTTCAATCCGGCAAACCGTTGAAATGTGTGATTTTGGACCCGGATCCCGCTTATTAGAATAAGTTTTCGCAACAAATTGGCAATTCCATTAAGAAGGTTCGATTACGAAAAAATATCAATTAATCGTCTGACCTAAGAACGATGAGTGCCTGAATTCGTATGTCCCACATATTTTACAAGTTAGTTGATCCAAGTGTGAATCACCTATTGTAACAAAACTTTGCACATCGATAAAACACTTAAAAATATTAAACCCGTTTTTTTTTTTTTTTTTTTTTTTTTTCATCGGCAACAAACACCTTTAATGGAATAAAATTTACCCCAAATATTGGATAATTGGGAATTCGAGAGTGCAATATGTTCTTTTATTTTGAATTTTAATTGCAAGAATTCAAAAATTGGTTGGCAATTTGAAAAAAAAAAAAAAAACTAAAGTTGACGAGTTTCAAGATTTTTCTGAAAATTAATGAATACAATTTCTAATGGCATTTTCATTTTATTTTTTATTTATTTATTTATTTTATATATGTATATTTTCGTTTTGAAATTTTACCATCATTTATCTTTTGATTGCTCTTGTTATTTAGAAAAATCCTAAATGCAGTTTTTTAAAACACTTCCGGAAATTTTTTTCAAATTTTTATATTTGCGATGAATTTTATGGAATGTAAACAAAAAAAAAATGTAAAGATGTTTTAAAGCTGAATGCACATCAAAAATATTGCTATAAGGCCTATATTTAAAATTTGACCTATAAAGAAAATGTAAGTTATTTTAAGCGAATAAACGCAAACGGTTTATTCAAGAATGAACGGTTTAATCTTGTTATTTTTACTTTTCTCTTGAATGACTCGTTTTAAACTGTGTTTTGATTATTTCTAACCGTATCTTTTAAATAGCGAAGACATCATATTCGCAAGAAATCATGTTTCTACTCCGTCGCTTTAAAAGCGGTAGATAAGGATTTTCTTTTACTTTGGATTGAAGAAGATGTATGAGGCAGTGAGAAGCAAAGGGATGTAAGTGGACATTTTTAAGTTTTGAGTACAAAGCGTTTAAGATTAAGTTCTAGGTAGGCTTTCATTTTTTTTTTCTAAATCATGCTATACAACAGCACCTACCAGGGCTTCTAGTACTACCTCTTTCCCCAAGACAGAGGAGAGGTTCACCTACCATTTGTACTGATTTTCTCTAATTTTTTAATTTGGGCCATTTTATATAGTGCCACCTACATCCCTTTACTTCTACCTGCCTCATATGTATTCTGATGCTTAAAGACCCAAATAGGCATTTTTTACCTTGTGAGGGGTTCTTTCTTTTTTTTTTTTTTTTTCATTGATGCTAGTATTTATTCTTAAAAATATTTTTAATGATGAATATTTTAGATCTTTAACAATTTTTAAAATCATAAGGCAACTCAAAACGTTGAATTTATTTTACTTAAATCCAATCATATAAACTCATGCGTCCAGTGTCTACCGGAAGTTGGCATTTTTATTTCTATTGATGACTTATTGCTTATTTTCGAAAGCATAAAACTAAAAAAAATATTTCAAACAACTGCAGTGTTTTTGATCGTTCCTGGCGCCCAGAAAAATTTACCAGTCTTGATCTTTAGCAAGACCACAAATTATAGTGCTGCGACGTGAGCAGTGGGGTGAATAAACGAAAGGGCGTTCCTAGGTTTTGTCCGGAGCGTGGCGACAAAATGAAAGGATGGTCAGAGGTGACAGGTCACAGGTGACGACAAAAAGGAAGCGTGCTCCAAGCATTATTCTGAACATTATTCCGAATCCGCGAACATGTCTGTTTAGGGGGATATAATGAAAACGTTTTTGGAGAACCACAATGGCTCGGACAGTCCCACACAGATGTCGTACAGATTTCGAGACCACTTATTCCAGGTGGTTGTCAGCGATTGCATTTCTGGCGGCAAATTTCTTGAAAAATGTTTTGCTTACTATAGAAGCAACAAAAGATTTTACTTCCATTGAAGAGCACAGTGTCAAGACGTGTTTTCGCCAGCTCCATCTTTTATTTTCTTTTATTTTAATCTTTCTGCGTGCTTCAAGGAGGAGTCTAATGTTTTCGAAGTTTAGGGGAAGCTGCTGTACCCACGGACGGTTGTACCTACGGACGCTGGTCGGGAAAATACGGATATCGTCGAGAGGGATCCTAATTGGGGTTCAACGTGTGTGTCACAGACTTCTCCAATATCCCAGAAAGTTTCAACCCCATCAAACAAACATTTAAGATTCTGTCACATTTTTTCGGTTTTAGTAGGATCTAAGTAAAAAAAAATAACATGAGCAATTTCTTTTTTTTTTCCGTCCGTCGTGTATTGCGTTACTCATTCTTGTTGTAGGTATCATGATTCCCTATATTTTGAAGGTTTTGTTTCTGATTTTTAATGTTGTAAAACTGTGGTCCTGTCGATGTGGCTGCCTTGCAAAACCAAAATGGCATACCTTTGTAACCAAGGACACACAACCATGTGCACCCACGTACAGCAATTTTTAGTTTCCTTGGGTCGCACTTGAGTCTTCTTACGATGTGAAGTACCTCAAAATGGTGCCTTGTCATCAACGTTCGAAATTTGCTTTTAACAATAATGATGAATTTGAAGTAGGGATTGAAGATATAATGTTGAAGCAACCCCCATCTGTTGTAGGATCTTCAGGCCGTCAATCCTACCTGTTTTCATTTGAAGTCGACTTTTCTAGATTTTTGTTGATTTAATCTAAGCTGAGTTTTTTGTGATGGTTTAATTTTAGTTAATGGTTTCAATTTGCAGATAAATTGAAGTTATTATGTAGGTACATAGAGAGTCATACTATCATGAATCCATTTTTTTTTAAACATATTAATTATTCATAACATCATTAACTCTCTTAAGACTAATAACTTTTTAAAGAGTTCACTGATGTTAATGATTAAGAAAAATTATAAAAAAAAGGGAAAAAACTTCAATTAATTTTCAAAGTTTAATTTCTGTTGCATATTTTATTTAACGTTATTTTCAATGGATGTTTGAAGTATTTCAATATAAAATGGCTTATGAAAATGTATTGAGTATAATTGAGTTCCTCAGACCTAGTTATATATTATTTTTTTTATATGTCCATGGGTTCAAAGGCACCTGTCCGCGTTGTGAGCGGGTTGTTGTACCCATGGACAAAAAAGATGGTTTTTAAGAAAAAAATTTTGAGGTTGAAAGCTTTGAGATTTTCACCTGACAAAAATTGCCAAATTAGATGATAAGCTGTAGATTCTTACAGAAAATGTTACCTGTCAATTATCCATTCCCAGAGACCAACAAAAATTGAAAAGTAAATTTTGTCCGTGGGTCCAGCAGCTTTCCCTATTAATATTACATCATTAAGGATGCGAGGCACACGTGAGCGACTTTTTTCATCTTTTTATTTTTCAAAATATATTATCAGTTTCTCGGAACAAAAATGTCCTTAAGATAAAATAGGCTTTTTCTTGTTCTGTGGATTTTTTTGAGATTAAAAAAAGTATTTCTTTTCTTTATGACATTTTAAAAAATGTTTTCAATTGTTCAAATTTGCACCATATTTCAACGAAAAACTCTTTTATATAAAACATATACGCTATTTGCATTGAAGGGTTTGCAACCTATACTGTAGCAGTTTAAAGTAATTCCCCCCATCTGATTTCTTCAATCTGCTTTTTCATGTGCTTGAAAAAAACCAAGCAGAAACAATGCTTATTGCAATAAATGTTATCGCACAGAACTTATCAGCCAATAGTTGCAACTATTTGTGAGGGAAGCTCCAACAGAAACTTGTATAGTGAAATGTTATATAAATAGAGTTCTCAATCGAGAAGATTTTAACAACCAGAAAAACCACCAGGACGGATATAAGCTTTCCCAAAGAACTTTAACAACAAACAATAAAGCCCATGAGCCACATACTCCGAGAGATACAAAAAGTTGCCCAATTGCTTCTGGCTGGCACCCAACGCTTAGGAATAAAAATGCGTACGTTAGCCTTCTAGAGTGCACCAAATCATCCCCAGCATGTTACACACTGCCTCAACTGATATAAGACAGACATCACTTCTTAAAAAGGCATAACTTATTCTTAATGAAACGAAAATTTTGTCGCACCTTGAGAAGAGCTAACGAAGTGTTTATCTGAACAGAGGAAGTAAGCCGAAGCAAAACTCCTTAAATCTTTTTGCGCCCATAAAGGAAAAAAGATACATTTTTAGAAGGCGGATGAGCGGTGCTTTTTCAGCTTTTAAGATGGACTAGCGCGCAACAGTGGCGCACGATCCTCACTACTTCCCCAATTAGCTGGAGTAAACACAGCGGCTTCTGCTGCAAAAGATATTTCGAAAGACCCCTCGCTGTGGTCGTTGAGTAATTGTTCCATCGAGATCGCGCGTGCACTCTGTCAAAGAAAAGTTAATGATAACGACATTAAAAGTCGATGTGTTGCAACAGCAAACTACGTCATCCAGTCTAAGTGCTTGCGTCTCTCGTCTATCCAAAGCCAGCGATTTTCTTATTCGGAAACCACACCACTGGTGTTGGATTAGGAAAAACTGCTAACTATTTTTAGGGATGCAACGATAAGCCAATAAGCCGATTACCGATTAATCGGCGGAATATAGTTGTCTGATTGCGATTAATTATAATGATAATGATGTTGAATACTAGACATGTAAATAACATTCATTACCTTCTACTTTTAAAGAAATTAGACATACAAATAAACGATCAGACTAATAATACTAAGACTTTAACTATATGTTTCCAGTTTTTGCAGAAAATTACATTTATTTATTGTTTATAAACTAATTTATCATAGTTTCTTGTACGAGGCATGCTTAAAGCAATTTTAATAAAAACAAATTTTTAACGTCGATTATTAATAATCCACCATATGGCCAATTACCCATTATTGTTGATTAATCGGTGCATCTTTACTAGTTATTACAGTTATTTGCTCTGTAATTAAAAAAAAAAAAAAAAACTCAAACATTTACAAATCAGAAAAGTTAAACTGCCTACCTCGTTTGTTCAAATATTTTTGCTACATAATGTTAGTGTTATGCCCGAGTTGATTTAGCTAATTTAAATGTAGTTTAGAAACTCAAATAAAAGATTTGCTAAATGGAAATGCATTGAACAAAAATTTAAAACAATAATAATGAACTGAGGTTTTATATTAGAAACCAGCATTGTATGTCTAATAGGGATGGAATTTTTAGCCGCTGATCCGCAGAGAAATTTAATCGGACCTCGAAAAAATATAGCTGTACCCACGAAAAAAAAATGTCTTTTTCAAAAAGCAATAATAGTGTTATTTTGTACAATATTTTTACCATAATCTTTGTAATTACTTTTCCTCATTGTTTGTAGTTTTTCTCAAAGGTTTATTCACTCATGCGTAATAATTACAGTAATACTAACTAGTTTTTAGGAAATTGCTCCATAAAAATTTAAATAAGAAGATACAAGCATGAAATAAGGCTTAATATATCTTAAAAATATCGCTAAGACAAAAATAAGTCAAAAAAAAAAAAAATAGTTTAAAAAATTAAAAATTGGAACGCAAGTTTTTGAGATGGGGGAAATGTGTGTCTGTCTGCCTACTAATAACTTTTAAGCGAAGAGTTTGATTCGAACATTTTTTTTTTTTTTTCTGTGTGTGTGAAATATCTTGAAGAGGACATCTTAGTCACAAGTTTCATTTTCTGATTTGAACAATTTTTTCTTCGGTTTTGAACAGTTCGAATTTTTTAACATTATTGCCTATAGGAAAATTGAAGGCAATGAAAGATACTGAACTGAAAGGCGGGTTTCCATTCACAAACTTTGTAAGAAAAAGCTCTTTAGCAAGTTCGAAAATGAACGTTAAAAATGAACCAGTCAAAAAAAGTTCACTGACTTTTACGGTGAAATTTAAGGCAAATAGTGATTCCGAACTTGAAGGCGGATTTGCTTGAAACAAACTTCGTTTAAAAAATCTCTTGCCGAGGAATGGGTTCAAAAACATGTGTTCAAAAAAAAAAAAAAGTTATTTTATTATTATTATTATTGTTATTATTATTATTATTATTATTATTTTCAATTATTTTGCGACGAGAGAATTTCAAACAAGTATGATACAATGTCTTACTAATCATACTAAAAGTCATTTTAGTATTAAAAAATGAGAAAAGTATGCATACATATGGTCTTAAATTTTAGTTTCAAGAAATATGAAGAAAGTTAATTTAAAAAAAAAAAAAAAAAAAAAAAAAACATAGCTCTTACATTTAACACAGACAATCAAGTGAATTCAAAGCGCAAATGATATTTTAGTGTAAAACTTAGTTAATGTTTTTTTTTTTCATTCTCTAGTTTTGATTTAACTTTTTGTATTTTTGTCAACAGAAAATCAAAGAAGTTTTTGAATGCTTCATTTTTACCTGAAGAAAAGTGTCACAGACAACTTTTTTTTTTCATAAAAAAACTTTTACTCAGGGGTACTTTTATTAATATTATTTATTAATTTTTATTTTCTTTATAAATCGTAATTTTTTAGAAAAGGTTTCGACAGTAGTAAAAAATAAAAAAAGAAAAAAAGAAATTGGGGGTGATGTATTTTTCATCCAAAGGAAAAGGCTGCAAAATGATTTTGTTTCCGATAGAAAAATATTTATTTATTTGATGCTTTTTAAACTTTTCTCCCTTTATTTTTCGAAAATGACCAAAAATTTGTAACAGATAAGTTCTTATATGAACTGTTTGTATTACGTAAAAAAGGTGCTGTTACTTCTTTTGTATGTTTAATAATAATTAAATTCTGATTCGAAATTAAAAGTTGGGATAAATATTTATTTTTATTCTTGTTCTCCAATTTGCATCGAAAATTATTCGCTTAAATATTGAACAGTTTAGCTTAATTTCAAGTGTTCATAACATAAAACTCATGAACAGCAGGAAATTACTGAAAAATAAATCTTAGCAGTTTGAGAATCTTAATCTGACTAAATTTCTACATATTTTTTTCAACAAGAAGATAGGTATATTTTGTTTTTGAAATCATTGCCAGATGCTATAAATGTGTCTTTGATATAATTTACAGGCTCTAGCAAATTGAGGAAATATTGGTCTGATGTAGAAAATTACTGCTGGTATACGGGAACGTAGGCTCGTTTAGTTTGTCGACTTAATTTCTTGTAAATTTGTTATCTTGAATAATTCGTAATAAATTAATTAAGTGCCAATGGGGGTTTTGTACAGATTGTTTTTTTATTTCTTAGACGAAAAAATATATAAGTAATAGAAAATCCCTCACCCATTCCCGTCATTTATTTTTAAATTTATTACTGCCTCGCGGGTCAAAAAAGTTTAACTGTCAAAAACGCTGGCTCAGCGCTTTTGTCAATTTCCGTTTTTATTATTTTTTCTTTGCGCTCTTGTTTTCCGTCGAACTACTAACTAGTCTTGCTAGAGAAAATGATTCATATTTAATATGTTGCCTCATGGTTAAAATTTAACCAGCATCAATAAATTTTTCTATCTTACTTTTTAATTCAGTTTTACTTATATTCCATCTTGGGTAGGTTTCATAGATAATGGGATCATTCCATTTACATGTTTTTATGTACTTTTACACATGAAGCGCACCAACACACTCTCAAACAGATGCTGTTCTAAAAAGTTAGCTGTTAATGATGCAGTCGATCAATACAGTCAGGTTTATCTTTAAAAATTTACCTAAATTCTGTCAGCAAAGCAATTACCTAATAGTTACCTTATTTGAGCCTCTAGGAGTTATTTAATGAGCTTTCTTCATTATTGTTCAAATTTCCAGCAGTAACATCTTGTCTTTATTATGGCTTCGCTTGTATAGAACTTTTATTCTTTTTCTCTTGAACGTAGTTTTGAACCACAAGGACAATGATAACGGTATGAATGCCTTTTTACTCGTTTAAGCGCATAAACATTGAAAAAAATGGTATTTTGAAATACGCAATCTACGTTATTTTATCTGCATGATTACATTATTCATTAAGTTATGCTATAAGTTTCTTCTAAGCTTTTGGGTACCCTCCTTTTGCTGTAAAATGGCACTTTTTCATTCACTTATGAAAGAAAGCAATGTGATAAGCATTTTCTGTAAAACTATTCTTTATGGGCACATTGTAGGGGAGAATAGGATACTTGATCCCTAGGGATACATGATCCCATAACCAAAAATGTACAAAAATCATTAAGTAGAAATTTGAAACCTGACAATTATATTAAAGTTATACTTGTACATAAAAACTGGCACCATTTTATTTTTTTCAGCAATTTTGTATTAGCTCAAGAAATGATCGTCTGAATATGACAAGGGAAACTTTTTTTAGGAAAGCATTCCAAAGCTTACATTATCCGTTAAATACAACTTTAAAAAATTTCCGAAGTGTAATGTTAGAGTATAGACAGTTTTTAATAATTGAGACATATTTTTAGTAAATTGAAACTGATTGTTAATAATAGAACAAGTATGTTTGTAAAAATCCATATGACAATATAAACGCAATGAAAACAATATAAATTATTACTTAGTTGACATTAACTTTAAACATTCAAAACCATGTTAACACAATAAAATTAATCATAGTTTGAGTGATAGATTTAAACAATCACTACTGTAAATATGCTAAACAATTGAAATATCAGTTCGCACTTGTAACCCACATAACACCTCAAACATGTAAACATAAACTAACTCTATTGATAAATTATGTTCCGATCAGCCAAACGAGCTTGAACAAGTTGAAATAAATGTCAAATCTTTGTTTGAAAGAAAAAATAAATGATTTTACTATAGTTAGATTTACAACAAAAACGTGAGTTGCCGTTTAATGTTGATTCATTAGAGGATAGAATGCAAAGTTGGATTTCTAGAGTTTGAAATAAGTTTTCTGAAGTGAAAAGGTAATGTGTTTAATCAATCAATTCTTCCTGAAAAATTGACAAAATGTGTTAAGCTGCACACATTCAGTTGGGTTGAGTGGAACGTAAAGAACTACCACAAACGAATTGTTTGCTTTTGACTTTTCAGGTTTTGGAAATATATAAGCTAGGCTTTCTTTTTTATGAGTACACTGATACTTACATTTTTCTTCCTTCTTTTTAAAAATTAATTCAAATGATGAAATTCTTAATTTTATTATTGCAAGACAAGAAGCAAATAAAATGATTTTCGTGCTTGTCATCCTATTTTTTTTTATTTGTTGTAATTTTAGCTTCATTACGCTACTTTAAAAAAAATTGTTAGTTTTATTTTTAAATATAGCATTTTGTTCACAACTGTATTGGATAATAAGTAACTGATCAAAAGCATCATAAGTTCATGAAAGTTGTCTACATTTTTTTTTATAAATGTCTAGTGAAATCTGAAACTTTGTTATTTTGTGTTCACATTATTATAATCTAATAAAGAAAATTAGAAATTGTGTTTTTTTTAGAAACATTATGTAGAAAACTAAAATCCATAAAAAAATTGCCGATCTAATGAAAAGTCTATGTATTTTCTCAGTGGGATCAAGTATATCCCCCATGAAGGGATCATGTATCCCTAGATGTGGGGATACATGATCCCTTTATGAAATTTTTGAAAAAAAATATTTTACCAAAACTATCTGTTTTATTTCAATTAAAAAAATACTGTCAGGTAGAGGAAAAAAATACCTTTCTTCACGTAACTAAAGTGGAAGAAGGGGTGGGAGACACCTCAGTAAATAAACCACTTTTTTTTTTTTTTGAGCAATCACGATTGCTTATTGTTCTCATTTGACAGTTCTTGACGTTGCGGTTCCTTTTTCAGCTTGGACCAGCAGCACCACCGCCCACCGGTGCGGCGGCACGGCTGCTCTGGTTGTGAGCACTGTCCCCCGGAATCCACTTCTGCTGGGTGGTGGCGTTCATATACTACACACGCATGCTCATACACCCTCGCCTACACGCGCGCGCCTTTGCACACATACACAGGCCTACAGGCACACACTTAAGCCTACACACACACAACTATACACACATAACCACCCAGGAGGAGGGAGTTGCTTGGGGGGGGGAGCCATTTCTAGAAACAATAACTCTAATTAGTAGGGTGTTGACGCAACTCGTGATTGCGAAAAACATAATTTGAATTCAAAGTTTCAGAATTCAAATTAGAGTTGATTGGAGGAAGAGGGTCACAGGTTTTTTTCTTTTTTTTTTCAGTTTTAAATATATAGGTTTCAAAAGATTTTTGTCGGTTGCACTGGCAGTAGTAATTTTTTCCATACAATTACAAAAGGAAAACGACATGAAATTGTTGTGTTGGAGCACTTATTAGGGGTGTTCATTCACTGGGTTGCTAAACTTGTTCCGTTTCAACCTCCCCCCCCCCCCCACATACACATACACACCTCAAGAAAACTTGACGCAGAATCATAAAAGCTCTCCATCTTTAAAGAACATGAAATTGCGTCTAAGTGTTCAATCACTGGTCGGTTTCTCTTACTTTGTTTTCACGCATTATTGAATGATGCAAAATACAGATCATATTGACAACAAAAGAACTGAAACTTACTAACGATATTAAAAACTGATGTTCTGCGAAAGTAAACTGGATCCACTTAACTTGCAATTGTAGATCTTGTAATGCTAACAAAGTGACTCTTAGGGCTTTTAGTAAGTATCAGTGATATACTTACTAAAATCTAAAGAGCTAAAATGTGGTTTTATAAAGATATTAAAGTGAGATAAAGTAGATTTTAAGAGAAATGACCTCAAAGGCCATACTTACATTTTTAGTCATTATTCTTTCATACGATAAAATTTATTAATTCGTACGCACTAATTATTAATTTTTAGCTATTTACTTTCGATTTTTTTTAAGGATTTTACAATTTCATAACAGAGAAATATCATTTAATAATCGTAATGTGTAAACAGAACAACTATGTATGCGATGTATCTATGGGGCTGTAAATAGTAGCTTTCATTTCTAAATCGTTTATATGAAAATCAAGTATCGTTTTTACTCAAAAAAAAATTGTCTTGAGGTACTAATTTTAATGGTTTGAAAGGTATATATTTGAAAAAAATTAGAGCCTAAGACAGGCGCAAAAGAAAGAGAGAGAGAGAATAAAATAGAGCAATAATACTGATTTTTAAAAACAGATATTGATATACGATAAAGAAGGCTAGTTTAGTTCTGGACAAGCTTATAGTTAGAATAACACGATTTAATGTTTCATTCGAATTTCATGTTCATTGCATTTGTTTTCTCAAAACTTTCGCAATCAGTTCTGATGTAAATATATTATAATCCAACGATATATCTTTAAAAAACTTTGTTTGTTTTTCAAGGATACTGTTATAAAAGTTCCTGAAATTTTACGGTAAAGTTACCGGCATTCATGTTGCCAGTAACTATTACTGTAAAATCCTGTTTTACCGTAGAATTTTACGGTAGAATAAACGGAAGTTAAAAAACTCGAAATCCGAACTGCGGGCTCGCTCTCGGGACCTTCGAAACGGCCGGCAGGCGGCTTTGCTGCCCACCATACGAGTTGGGACGCTTCGAGTAAGGAAAATACGGTGTTATATGCTTTGCACTGTAAGTCACGTGGTGTATAAATTGGCGCTGCAATCGTTTATTTTCTTCGGTACAATTTGCTGCAAATTTTGTTCTGTATTGTAAACACTACATTTTACAGTAATTTTTCCCATAAAAGTTTCCTGAATTTTTAACAGTGGAGTAAAAATACTCCTTGACATTTTTAGAGAAATTCATTTTTTAGGAGTGTCATATATGAAAACCATTCTGGGAAAAACGAAACTTTTGTGGACAAAGAGAAAAAAAAATGAGTACTAGTCTGTTTTTAACATATAAAATGTTCAGCACTTTGTATTAAAAAATAACGAAGCACTCATATGTTACATTTCAAAAGTCCCGATTGCTTTTTTTTTTTTTTTTTCATTTCCTATTATGCTTGAATTTTATATAAAATCAAATCAGGAAAATAAAACAGACTTTTTTCTTTTTAGCACATTCCCGATTTTCTATGCATGAAATACATATGTGAAGGGATTTAAGTACCTACGATAGTAATGTATAGTACGTCAAACACAGGCCAAAACTACAACATCACTTTCGTTATAAAAATCTATGCTAAAATCAACATGCTAGTTCTGAGATTAGTGTACAGTTTTCAGGAAATATACTTTGACGTAAATAAAATCAACGGTGAACAAACATGTAAAAACTGAACGTATTTCACGTTTAACGTTCAATGATGTAGTCCAATTCTGAGGTCAAGTATGTATATCTTCTCACCTATGGTTATGAAAAAAGAGTTACTTGATTCAGAATCTCTTATAATGTGTGTGTATTATGTATATACGTGCGTATTTATTTTATTACATACTTATGTGTGAGTATTACAGAAAATTACTAATATTTCCATCAGGACTGAAAATGGATTGATTTTGATTTCTGCATAATTTCTCCAACAACGATGTATCTTTCGAATAAGTGACCATATCGCACATCCAATTCAATACCACTATAAGCGCAAGTTTTCAACTTTTGATGCGGTATTTTAATGATAACTGTTGGATATTGAAAGTAAATAGAATTAAACTTAATAAATATTATATAAATTAAACATTATCACGTTTAATTTTATTTCATGTCGAAGTCCAACGTGTTAGCACGGTAATACCGCCATAGTATAAAAAATTAAAAATTTGCACCGATTAAATTAGATGTATGTTAGGAACCGTTTTCAGACAGTTTGTCGCATTATCCCCGCACATACTTGTGGGAGGATGGAATGTTCTTTTTCATGAAGTCACAGAATTGGACACTGGGAGTATTTCAACTCAAAGTTGTTGGATATAATTGTTAAAGCATTTTCATACCAATAATTATAATCACAAGAATTTTCGCATGATTATTGAATGTGATTTTTATGTTTGCTTGACCCTAATACTCCCGTAGAGAGGAATTTCCCCTCACGAATGATTTGTGGAAAAGTAAAAAAGAACATTTGCAAATCGCAGTCCATAAAGCAATGCATGTTGATTCTAAAAGTAAACTGTATGAAAATTCGGGAAAAATTTCATTCTTTTTTAAAATTAGCAACAAATATGACTTAAAAAATAAATAAATAACAGCTATGCCTAAAAAATATGACACTGGACCAGTTTATATTTTAAATGTCTTATTTCTGTTCTTTTCTGTAACATGCACAAAAATTAGAAAAAAAAAAAAACATTTTCAGTGCACATGCCTAAATTGTTAAATACACCCTAACCCCTAACCACTTTTGTGCGATCCTTTTTTTTGTGCTTTTTTTATGAGGAATTTTTTTATGCGATTTTTTATGTGGTCTCTATCTACCGCACAAAAAAAGGTTTGAGAGTACCAGTTATTGATATGAAAAAAACAATTGGTCACCTTAATTATGAATATTAGTGTAGGAGGGACAAGTTCAAAAAAAAAAAAGTTTGAAGATTGTTCCATTACTTGTTTTAAAATGTTTTCCAGTGCCATTTGTAGTATCAACGAAACTACTCAATGAATTGGTCGTCAGAAACAAAAGGGGTTTCCACTTTGCACGCACCTGTGGATTCAACAAGTAATCCTTTTTACGATACGTGTACATAAAGGATTCCACTCGTCGGTGAACGATCAGTTTTTCGGCATGGATGAGCAACAATTGTGTTTCAGTTGGAAAGCCTAGATGAATAGCAGTAGAAAAAAAGGAGGGGATTTAGGGCTCAAATATCCGTTTCAAGGACAAAATGTTATTTGGATTATCCCGTCCCGTCCAAGAGCATTTCCCGTTCAAATGTAATGTAGGGATTTCAAATAGAGATTAAAATTTCATTGATTCTGCTTTAGGAGACAAATCTATCACACATAACCTGGAGTACTCAATTCTTCTAGAACTACTTGTAAGTGCAATTTATTGATTAATCCCTTTTCACTGATATTATTAACAAATAAAACTCTTCGTTTCTTGTCAAATGGCAACTCTAGTGTCAAATTATTACTTCTTCTCTTAGCTATAGTCTATCGAGAAATATTTCCGGTGAAATTCATTTTGGATAAATGAGTGTTTTCTTCTTCCCAAATCAAACAAGACTCACCTTTTTTCCCATGATGCAGAACGAATGTTAGGATTGGAGAGGGCAACTTAAAATTAAGAATGCTCATTTTTTACATATTTAAATATATTACAATATAATACATTTTAATACTATATAATATAATATAATGCAATACAATACAATGTAATATATTATATTTTATTATAATATAATATATTATAGTTTAACATAATGTAATATAGTACAATAATCACTTTTACATAGGGTTGAATGGGGTAAGTGGAGCCCTTTTTGAGAATAGTTCGATTTTGAAACCTTATACAAAAGTTTTGGAACAAAAAAAAAAAATAAAATAAAACTTATTGTCTTTTTTTAGCTTGGAAATTATTAATAAACAAAAGTTCATCATTATTTTCTAAAATTTTCTTTCTTTGAATATTCTTAACGACTAAATTTTTAAAAAATCGTTTGGATGTCCCCCTTACCCCATAGTAAGGGGAAAATGGGTCACCCCCCCTTTTATTTAAATTTAAATGGAGCACATCTAAAAAGGGTGTAAAGGGGTCTTACATGATGAAGTATGTAAATTTTTAGTGGGAATCCTTTCTTTGTAAATGCATCCATTTATGGGATATTTCATGTCTTTTAAATCTATATCACGGAAAATTTTAAAACGAAAAACAAAACAATTTCATTTGTGAAATTTAATGAAAGGCTATAGGGATATATTTTACTTTAACATATAAAGGCGTGTTTAATGAATGTACTGCAGTTGTTTAAGATCAATTTGAATAAATTTGAAAAAACTATTAGTCGAAAAAGAAACTGGAAACACTAATTGACAGCGTCTATGTAAAGTTAGCTAAGGAAAAACCATTATCGTTTCATCCTCAGCAATTATTTCACCATCATCTGCACTAATAGAATAAAAAGTCACTATTTCTATTCATTCTTGCAAGTGCAACAGTATTTTTAAATTTGTATCATCAACTTCCAACATTAGACCTACTTAAATCTTAATGATTTTCTTTCATGTATGTTTCACGAATACATAATCACCAGCTTTAGCAGTTTTTGTAGCTGAACTATCAATTCTTTCTTAGTCATCATAGCTGTCTTGTATTTCTCCAATACAAATATTTAATCATAGTTGTTTTTGATTTTTAAATCCCCGTTATTATAGGGGGACCCACTTACCCCGGTACGGGGTAAGTGGAGCCCCTCCTCTTAAACACTTATTAATAATATTTTATGCAAAAAATTCTTGTTACCGTATGAACTTTAAGTTAAACTATACGTGAATAGTTAATTATCATAAAAAAATTATAAAAACTAACCTGGAAACACTTCTTTGAAACATGTTGCTTGAACTCGCAAAAATTTTATTCATAAGTTTTTTTTTTTTTTTTTTTACTGAGTGCTATGACCTAGAAAAAAATTTCCCGAATCCCAAATATGTGCAAAATCAATCACTGTGATGAAATTTAACATCTGTGCAAAAAAGTTTGCTAGTAAATGTGTGTGCGTGCGAAATAATATTTCGATCACTGAATTTGTGCCCCAGTCAAGTAAAACGGGAATCATATGAAAAACATAGCATTTACTTCGTTACTATGATTAGACTCACCAAAAACGTGAGGTACATAATTACAAATCGGCTCCAAATTAATGACTTACTGTACATTAAAAATGGGTTTAAAATCCAGCCATGATTAAGGCCGGGGCCAAATGAGAAAACGCCCTGGGATCCTCAAGTTTTAAGGCCCCTAAATCTTTTAATGTTACATGAATGGGATAGAATCTCTTTTTATTAGGTTTTACGTGTTACATTCATAAAAACAAAAGATGTTTTTTGTTTCTTTTTCTCAAATTTCCCTATTATTTGTGCTTTGACTAAACGTTCAATATGCCAGGGTTGCGGAATCGGAAGGAAAATGACCGGCTCCGACTCCAGAAATTTTAGAACCTTCGACAACGACTCCTTTACCGCAAAATCTGTCCGAATCTGATTCAGCAAGCATTGGCAGAGTTGCGGACTTAGAGAAAAAAGGACCAATTCCGACTCCAACTCCTTTACCCAAAAATCAGTCCGACTCCGACTACAAAACCCTGATATTTACGCCAAAATTAAACAAAAAATAGTTCAGTTCTGTAAAGGATGCAAAAATAAACAAACTTATGTTACGTCATGGTTCAATACCATGACATTAAACTTCCTCTGACGAAGTGGATACGATTCACAAATACATTTATGTTATTAGTTTTTATTGACAGATTTGATCGCTATCATAATTTTATTTCACTGTTGACAACATAACTTCACATAATTCGCTGCAGTGGGTCAACGCTTCTTCAGTAGCCAAACGTTCATCACCAATCGCTGCTTGGCATGCAATGTCAAAGTCGCAAGTTGTAAATCCGTCGCGAAGGGTTATCAGAGTCTGAAAGGTCAACTACTACTTCGGACGGTCGTTCCCTATCGAAAGGATAAATCTCAAACTCAGTTTACGATAAGGGAATTTTCTGCCAAAAAAGACCGACCAGTGGGAAATGCACACACATATTGTTTAAACTCTTATCACCATGAAGAAACAAATTGTAGGCAACACCATGCTTGATCGACAGCTCAAATCGCTCAGTGTGAAGTTATTCGGGGGTCTTTTTGAGACATAAGGGAAATTACGAAGAGGCGAAGAATCTAGTTCGCTTAACATGCTGCCGTGTTATGGAATACAGCCGATGAAGGTATGTACTGTTTAAAGATGGCAATTAATTGTTAATAAGCACGGTGTAAAATCTGTACCTCATAGCCAGAGAAACGTACGTCATATATGATAATTTTTCAGTACAGAGAGGGAAAAACTTTTTTCTGGCCCATGCAAATGATGGGAGGAGTGCTCTTTTAACCCTGGTCAGAAATTCTAGTATTTTAAAAAAGAATTACGTTCACATGGCTCGATGCGGAATAGCTAGACTTCTACATACAAAGCACTAATAAACTGAAAATCGCAATTTTTGGACTTACATCCTTTTGGTTTTGAGCTACAGAAACTACCCATGCGAGATTTGATGAAGAAGCTTGGCTTTTGTTAAGGTTCATGAAGGAACTGAAACATTAAATTACGAAGATGGGTGTTTCGAATTTGTCAACTGTCGTTTCATTTAAAATTGTTTAATAGGATGTCGATTATAACCCATTTTCTTGCAACAATTTTTTTTTTACTCTTTTAACGCAAAAATTAAGGAAAATATTGTGCATTTATTTCGTTGAAAAAGTGCTGGAATAGTTAACCCTTTTTAACCATCTGCACACGAAACAGAAAAACAGAAGTTATGTTTACAGAAACAAATATCTTTGCTGGAGTATTTGATAAAACATTCAGGGGACAAACATACTTTTTGAAATTTTCATATATATGTTACAAACTTTTACATACAAACTAGTTTTCGTTTGTACTTTCGGAGGTATTGAACATTTTTTCTTTTTTCAAAATTTGTGCCGATAAACCGTTTTAGAAGCATTACGTGCTTCAGCCGAAGGTCCGGATTGAAGGTTTTGAATTGCATTCATATTTTGTACTTCATTCCATCTTTCCCATAATTCTTTGGAATTTCGTTTCCTCCAAAATCTTATGACGTCGTATGAAATGAAATGAATGTAAAATTTCTTACATTTGTCCATTAAAAGTTGTTTTTTTACTATTCACATTAATTTTATGCAGTGAATTGAATTTATTTCATGAGTTTACTTCAAACAAAATGTGTATCTGCATAAAAATGACGTACATCAGAGTAGTGAATATCGAAACCTTTTAAGCATTTGTAATGCAAAAATGGATAGTACAACAGAAAATTCATAAAATAAACCAATATTAATTAAAAATATATATATCAGTAAATAGCAGCATGAAACGCGTTTCTCAAATTTGTGTTTCCTGCCAAAAACCAGTGTTCCAGTGTAGGGGGGAAAGTGATCGGCTCCGACTGCTGCAGTCAGATGCCTTCAAATTTGACTCCTGACTCCTACTCCGACACCTTAAAAAATATGATTAGAGCCATTTCATTTGAAATTAGGCTGGCAGCTCTGAAGAGTGTCACATACTTATCACCGATATTTTCTTTTCAAATTTCAGTAGTTGCAACTAATGGATCTAGGGCATATGAAACATTTCGAAAAATGTTCAAATTTTTTTCTCTCCTTTCAAAATTAATTCCAAATCAGAAATTTTCAGCAAATCAGCGAAACACTCATTTTGAAATGGTTACAGTGTCAAAAGTATTTAACAGATCAGATCAAATTTTTTCTGGTTATAGCTATTATGCTTTAGAATAGCATTATATCAAGACATACTTTTTAACAATCTTTTTTGGCTTTATTGAATAAAGTTCTTTTTTAGGGGGGGGGGGTGAGGATGAAAATTTGCTTGCTTTATAACTTCCTCACATGAGAGTTTTTTGTCATATTTTATCATCATACTTGTACCTAAGATGCATACATCCTAAGAAATAAAATTTGAAAAGTAAGATTTTTTTTAATAACTGTGATTTTTGTGTTCGATTTTGTGCAAAAAATGTGTTCTTGCTTTTGAGATTTTAAAGTTAGTTTATCGCAATGATGTATGTGTAAAATGATAAAAACAATTTTATTAGTTGAAAATGTAACCTATTAATTATATATATACTTAATTATAATGCATTGCCTCAGTAACAGTTAAAATTTCTTTTTTTTCCTTTTGAAAAGTATTATTGTCCTTTTTTTCCCTTTTACACGCTGTGTCATATCTTCGATTTCTTCGAGGCGGGAGAGAAAGACTTCAAACTGCATCCCTTACCCATTTTCCTTCAATGCTTCCTTCAAGACTCAAATTTTAATTTTACAATGGTGGCAGAAATAAAAACGGAAACACAATGAGTTCATAAAACGTAACGTTAAGAAAATTCTTAAGAAATTCATTCTGTGAAATATAATGCTTTAGAGGGGAGATAAATGCCAAAAGTTGCTTCTTGAAAACGCAAGTTTAGGCTGTGTGGTAACGCCAAAGGACAATAGCCAAAGGTCTGAACATATAATTTTTCTCGTGCTGTTAAGAAAAGAGAGTGGGAGAAGGAGGTCACCGAAGAAATTTTTAAACTGATGTCAAAAATCGTAATTTTAAACAAGTTCTGTTAACGTAAAGTAAAAAGTGGGTTGTAACTCCTATCAAAACTTTTTCAAAACTGTAATAAAATTTAGGCAATCTCAGTGACGTAAAAGGAGACGAGGGCTCCTCCCGGAAATTTTCAGAAATAAAAATTTTAAAAATGCAATTTTAGACAATTTTTGGTGACGTTAAGAAAATACGGAAGGTTCAGGGGATCTAAGAGGAAATCTTTCAACGTTGGATTCTGAAAGGCAGTGGCGGATCCAGCCGATTGTTTTGGGAGGGGCCATCCGAAATTTTTGAACAAACTCCCCAGGGCCGAATTTAGCTTCATGCCACCCCTAGACAAATTTGAAATCTGCCACCCCCTCCCCCTAAAGAAGCAAAATATCCTTGACTCAAAAAAACGCAAAAAAGTGTTCCCTAGATTCAAACTGTCCAATTTATGAAGAAATGATCGCGTTTCACATTCTGAGGCTCCCCGATGAAGTGATCACAATGATCTCCCAAAAAAAATTTTTTTTTCGGCAAATTTTGCTGACGATTCGGCAAATACCGTGATTAAAAAACATTTGACTTTCTTAAGATGTGTGAAAGTAATCATTATTAAATTACAGGAAAAAATTGTCTCTGGAAAATGAAAGAATGCTAATTTTTTACTTTCAAGAATAACAATTTAATTCAAAGAATGTATATTATAATAGCAAATTTGCCACCCTTGAAAAGCTTGCCGCCGTAGGCAGCTGCCTACTCTGCCTATTGGGAAATTGGGCCCTGATAACTCCCCAGAAATTTTATTAAAATGAAGTTTTAAAAACTCAATTTTCGGGGTATTGAGACATTAGGTGAGGGGGTGGATTTAGGAATCTCCCTCGAAAATGTTTCAAAATTTAAATTTCCGAGTAATTTTTCAAAATTAGAAAACTAAAAACGCATTTTGTCTATTTTTGATGATGTACGGATAAAGGTCAGGTTTCGGGCGCTGGCCCCAAAATACTTTTTGAAAATAAAGCTTAGAAAACAAAATATTCTGTCATTATACATTGAGAAGTTAGAAAAGGAGGGTTGCTCTTCTAGTTCTTCAGTTGTCCAGCCTAAAAATGCACCTTTAGGTAATGTTTGCTTACATTTAAGGAAGTGTGAAGGTGCTTATAATCCTTTCTTCCTGGAAATATTTTGCCTTTGAGGCTCTAAAAATTCGATTTTTAACTATATTTATACATATTTTAGAAAGGGATGGAAAATTCGTGAGCTCCTCCAAAAACCTCCTTTTAAAGCTATCATCACGATATAAACTAGGAAGGGAGGGGGTCCTATCAAAATTCGTTTGTAATTGAAGTCCCCAAAAAAATTCATTCAAGTTTCTTTTAAGCAAGTTAAGTGATAACGGCTGGAAAAGCTAGTTTCCGTTGACATTTTTTCCAAATAAAAGACTTAAAATGCAATTTTTTGCTACATTTCAAGGCATTTGTGAAAGGGCATGTGAAAAGGGGGTTCTCCTCCTAGTTTTGAAATAAAGCCATAAGAACGAAAATTTAGGCTCTCTTTGGTCTTGTGAACAATAGGTATACTCTGAGAACCGCAGCATTTAGAGATCGTCCTAGTGTTTGTAGTGGGAATCAAGAAATGATGTAAAAGATGGAGAAAAATTTCGGAAATAAAAGTTTTGTTTTGAGGATAAGGATATAAGTTATTTCCCAATTAAGGTCTATACTTCTTTTTCAGTAAAATACATGTGTTAAATTTTATCTTCTCATAATACTTTTTTCTTTTTTTTTCCTTAAAAAAATTCCTACAATCACAAGGCTTTGGGAGGGGCCATGGCCCCCCTCCAGATCCGCCCCTGCTGAAAGGCGCAACTATAGGCTAGATTTGGTGACGTTTGAGAATTTGGCGGGTCTCCTTCCAAAGTTTTTTGATATTAATACTTTAAAAAACGAAATTCTAAGGCATCTTTGAGGAATATTCATCAAATGACTAACGTTTAGGTTCTCCCTCTGTAAACCTTACTAAATATATAATGCAATCATATTTAAAAAAGACAAAGGAAAGGGATGAGAAGTTATTCACCAGAAACTATTTGGATACCTGCTGGAAATTTTTCGAAATTGAAGTCCTCAAATGCATTTTTCAGTTATATTTGATAATATTAAGAAGGGGCGTGAGAAACGGGAGCTCTAGACTGAAATTTTTCCAAAATTAAAGGTCTAACAACGCAACTGTAAGCTGTTTTTAATCTCGTCAAGGGGTTAATGACCCCTCTTGGACTTTCGGATCTGCGTTTTTGAACCACACTTTCTGAGTTCTTACTAAAATCAAGTTTATGTTTAAAAATATTCAATAACTACGCCCAGGGCTGGATTCATACTTATCGAGGCCCTAAGTTATTTCAGGTATGGGGTCCCTTTTGTAGTCCAAACAACGTTTCTCTCGGTGGTGTAAGAGGCAAATTTTATTTCTTCTTTTTTTTTTTCCCTTTACTATGTTTATCTCTTTCCTCTGATACATACATCAATACTATTACTTTTTTTGATCGTTTTTTACCTAATGTCCTTTTCTAATGGGGCGCGTTCGTTCATGCCCGAATTTAAAAAAAAAAAAAAAGAAGGAAAACTTCAGCTTATGTGTGTAGTTTTACTCTAAGAGAAGAAGATAAAATCCGAAAAAACGTAGAGGAGGTGGAGCGAAGTGAAATGTGTGAGAAAGCTTACATTTTTCACTGAAAAAATTAGAAAATTATTTTGAAAATTACAGTACATGAATAATACGTATTTTAAGTAAAATTTGTGTTAAAATGTTATTTTTCATTTTTTGAAGTAAATTTGTACCTTTAAAAAAAGTGATAAATAAAATACATTTCTAATTAAACTTTAGATCATTAAAAAATTTTCTTATTTAAGAAATAAATAAATAAAAATATAAGTGATCTAATTAATTAATGAATTATCCACTTAATTAGTGAGTTAAGGAAAAAATTACCGAATTAATGGGTGAATGAAAGAATTTAAATGAGCTAATGAATAAGAACATGAATGATTTAATAAATTAATGAGTAAATAAATAGACTAGTTCATTTGTCCTCACGTGCACATGAGAAATTGTACCTACTAAAAATTTAAAATAAAAAAATCCTAATATTTAATAAGTAAATACTGTTACGGATTCGGTGCGACTTCCACTTTCTTGAAATGAAGACACAGTTCTTGATAAAAGCACAGGAAATTTATTTACACTATGTACAGGAAAGATCTTCAACAACTGCTAAATTATTCATCAGCAATTAAGCAATTATCACACAACACCGTAAACTCAACGTTTACACACGTATTTACTTCCAAATACGAAAACAACACAGCGAAATGCCTCGCTATAAACAGAGCAAAAATCTTCCCCCCCCCCCAGTTCGAAATATCAATCGAAACTCCCTGTTTATCCATCGCTAACGGCTTAAATACACCGAAAAGAAATTTCTCAAATATTCCACACGCTTCTGTAAAGTAGTAGACCGTTATCAATGAAAAGAAAGAAAATAGGGGTCGTATATTTTAGCCGAATGAAAAAGGGGTTGTATATTCATTACGGGAAACTATTTACAGGTTACGTTCCTACAATAATTACTATTTACAGGATTTGTAACATTGCCCCCTTCCTAAGGACTGCACGTCCCGGGCAGTACAATCCCCAGAAAGGGTGCCAAACTTCTATCACAAGTTTACAAATATACACATTAATTAATAACTAACAGATACAGAAAACACAATAATAACAAGAAATATTACTAAGCATTAAAAGCAAAAATTATCTACAACTTTTATGTTATCAACCATGGTTGTTTACGTAATACTCATGAACTATGGCCATAGTATGGGGCTAACCGATCATAATGTACAACCCTAGGTTTTGAATTAGGTGATTTTTGGATCCTCACTACGACGTCATTTAGTCGGTTAAGGACTTTGTAGGGTCCATCCCAATGCGACTGCAATTTGGGTGACAGACCTTTCCGTCGGATGGGATTCCATAACCAAACCTTGTCGCCTTCGTTGAATTCATGTCCAGTAGACCTTGTGTCGTATCTGGTCTTCATCTTCTCCGCCGCGATGTTGGTTCGCTCTCGTGCGAAGTTATGAACGTCTTCCAACCGGGCCTGGAGATCCTGGATGTACTCCTCAGGCGATGAAGGCGCATCCGGAGGACGACCGAAGACGAGATCACAAGGTAGCCGAAGCTCTCGTCCGAAGAGCATCTGAGATGGGGCAAATCCGGTAGTCTCGTGGACAGCACTGCGGTAGGCCAGCAGGAACAAAGGTAGCTTCTTGTCCCAATCCTGTTGATTTCTGGATACCATAAGTGAGAGATTATTCAGGATTGTGCGGTTAAATCTCTCCACCATGCCGTCTGATTGTGGGTGTAGTGGTGTTGTCCTAGTTTTCTCAATTCCGAGAATTTGACATAGGCCCTTAAACACAGCAGAGATGAAATTCCTCCCTTGATCGGAATGAATCTGCAAAGGTGTTCCATATCTCGAGATCCAGTGTTGGACTAGAGTCTTTGCTACGGTGGTAGCCTCTTGATGTGGAATGGGATATGCTTCCGGCCATTTGGTGAAGTAGTCGATGGAAACAAGAATGTATTTGTTCCCATCAGCAGTTCTTGGTAGAGGATCCAGGATGTCGATCCCAATTCGTTCGAAAGGAGCTCCAACGTTGTACAGATGTAGCTTCCCTCTGCTTCTCTTCTTCGGTCCTTTACGAGCAGCACAGGCGTCACAAGAATGGCACCACTTCTCCACGTCATCCTTCGCCTTGCTCCAGAAGAAGCGCTCCCGAACTTTATTGAGGGTTTTCAAGACACCAAAATGTCCTCCAGTCGCACTACTATGTATTTCTTTCAGAACATCTGAAATCCTGGATCGAGGAAGTAGTAACTGCCACCTAGATGTCTTGCCGTCGTCAGATTCCCATTTCCGGTGTAGCACGCCGTTCCGTAAATGGAGTGAGTTCCATAAAGCCCAGTATCTTTTTGTTGCAGGACTGAAGATGGAAACGTCCTGCCAGCTAGGGCGTCGACTGTCACTTTCCATGAACTCTAAAATTGGTTTTATGTCGGGGTCTTCAAGTTGATCTTTTCGAACTTGGTCATCACTCCATGGATCAGGTTCTGATGATGTTGGAGTCACTGTCACCTGATAGGCGGTAGGGCTAGTCGTTCCATACTGTTTCTCGATTCGGGAACAATAGTGGCAGTTCTCAGGACAGGGTCTCCTTGATAAAGCGTCAGCATTACCGTGAGATAACCCTTTTCGATGCTTGATCTCCATGTCATATTCCTGGAGCCGCTGTATCCATCTGGCTATCTGGCCTTCTGGATTCTTGAAGTTCAAAAGCCAAGTTAACGAGGCATGATCTGTCCGAAGCAGAAATTTTCGGCCGTAGAGGTAATGATGGAAGTGTTCTACAGTTTTCACTATGGCCAGTAACTCCTTTCTGGTGACGCAGTAATTTCGCTCCGACTTTGATAAGCATTTGCTCCAGTAAGCGATGACATGTTCATTTCCGTCAATTTCTTGGGATAAAACAGCTCCAATTCCCTCGTTGCTCGCATCAGTGTCCAGGATGAAGGATTTTTCAGGCTGAGGATAGGCGAGGATAGGCGTTGATGTTAAAGCCTCCTTCAGTCGTAGAAATGCATCTTCGCATTCTTTGGACCATTCAAACTTTTGCTTGCTCTCCGTCAGCTTATGCAAAGGTCGTGCAATGTTGGAAAAACCCTTCACAAACTTCCTGTAGTACGTGCAGAGCCCCAGGAAACTTCGCAACTGATGGATGTTTTCGGGACGACTCCAACTCCTGACCGCAGATACCTTCTCTGGATCGGTTTGCACACCCTCAGAAGAGATGATGTGACCAAGGTAGTTCACTTCCCGGCGGAACAAATTACATTTGGACGGGCTTAACTTCAGATTGGCTTCCTTAAGCTTTTGCAGCACCTTCCTAAGATTTGCCAGATGTTCTTCGAAGCTGCGTCCCACGATGATGATATCGTCTAAGTAGACCAGACAGGATTCGTAAGAAAGTCCTCTTCACACTGTCTCCATAAGACGCTCGAACGTAGCTGGTGCATTGCAGAGGCCGAAGGGCATCACTTTAAACTGCCATAAGCCTTGTCCAGTTGTAAATGCTGTCTTTTCTCGGTCATCAGGGTGTATCTCAACCTGCCAGTAGCCGCTCTTCAAGTCCAGGGTCGAAAACCACTTGTGTCCGGAAAGAGTGTCTAAGGTGTCGTCTATCCGTGGAAGAGGGTAACTGTCTTTCTTGGTGATTTCATTCAGCCGTCGGTAATCAACACAAAATCTGGTGGAGCCATCTTTCTTTCGGACCAAGACGATGGGAGAGGCCCAAGGACTGGATGAAGGTTCGATTACATCATTCTCCTTCATCTCTTTCAGGATGGTCTCAACCTCTTCCTTCTTGGCGAACGTAGTCGTCTTGGATGCTGTTTAATAGGTGGATGTTCTCCAGTGTAGATCCTATGCTGCGTTAAATTCGTACGGCCAACATCCTCCGATGTAGATGAAAACAGATGCTTAAAGTCATCCACCAATTGTTCCGCAGCCGTTCTTTGATCTTTCGATAAGGGTGCACTCCCAATTAACTTCGATGTCAAGGACTCAGAAGACACAGTTTCGGGGGAATTGATTCTTCTAATGATGCAGTTTACTGGAGTACAAGTTGCTAACACTTCACCTTTCCGAATATTCCTTGGACTTTCACTCACGTTGGCGACCCTTACAGGAATTACATCCTTGGAAAGGTCCACAAGCGTAGATGCTACCAGCACTCCTTTTAGGTTGTTGCTTAGGTTAGGGTATTCAATGAGTCCAAATCGAAAACTGTTGCTTTCTTCAAGGGAGCCAGGTATTAATGATTCTGACCTTGAGGGAATCGATAAATCTGTTTGGGCTATTATCTGATGAGCGGATTTTACATCACTTTCTGCAGGGAAAACGGCTATGTCTTCTCTCATCGAGTGCAGCTCATTAGTCTTGAAGTCGAGAGTGAAGTCATACTTCTTTAAAAAGTCCAATCCGAGAATGAAGGGGTCCGTGATATCAGCAACGAATGCCGTATGATGGTAGGTGGCATTCCCAAACACTATTTCCAAGTCCACTTTACCCTCAATCTCAATTTTGTCACCTGTCACAGTCTGGAGACTTACGCGTGGCGATGTTCACAACAGTTTCAATCCAAATTCACGAGCCACATCTGTCCTAACGATTGTCACATTGGCTCCAGTGTCGACAATCAGTTTGCAAGGATTCCCATTTACATGTGCGTAAATGAAAAGTCCATCACTGCCACTACTAGTAGAGGAAATCTGCAGAGCTCTGGTGGAGGTGATCTCTTTCCCTCGTGTAGCTTGGCGAGCCGGACAACTCCTTCGCAGGTGTCCTTCACTACCGCATTTCCAGCACTTCTGCTCTTGTTTCTTTTGGGCTGTTATGCTGCTCAGATGTCTTGCCAAGTCACCGAGTTGTCTCTCAAGTTCAGCGAGGTGGGACGACCTGGAATCAGACTCATCAGCTTCCTGAGTCCGGATTAGATGGCGATCTACACGGGTTGCTTCTTGGGCGACCTCGTATCTCATCGCATACATCAAAGCGGATTTCAAGTCGTTTACATTCGCCATCCGGAGGGCCTTCTGGATCTCAGGATTCCGAACTCCGTCGATGAAGTAGTAGAGTGCCAGGTTGTCTCGAACATCCGCAGGACAGTCGCAAAAAGCAAGATGCGACAGTCTCTCGATATCCGCCGCTAGCTCTTGCAGGGTTTCCCCAGTTTTCTGGAAACGGGACTTCAACTGGAGTCGGCTGAAATCTTTCTGGCACTTCTCACCGAAGCGAAGCTCCAACGCAGCTGTGAGGGCGGCGAAATCCAGGCGCTGGCTGTCCGGAAGGGTCTGGAGAATGTCCGCTGCGTCACCTCTCAGGGATGCTGCAAGATGACAGGCCTTGGTAGCAGAGTCCCATCCGTTCGCTTCCGCCACTATCATGAATTGAGTTTTGTAAACCTGCCACGAAGTTTTCCCATCAAATGTGGCAAGTTTAATGGACGGTCGAGCAACCGATGTGGGAGCGCCAAACTGTACAGAGCTGCTTTCCGCGGTCGCCAATCTCCTTTCCATGTCTTTAATTATTTCTTCCTTAAATGAGGTAAATTTCTTGTCTTCTTCTTCCAACTTATTTTCCACATTGGCGATACGCTCTTCCACAGTATCAAATTTTTCTTCCAGAGCATCAACTTTATCTCCCATGGCGGTTAGTTGATTCTCCATCATGGTTTTCATCGACGTTAGGTCACTTTTTATTTCATTTTGACTTGTAGTAATTTTAGCAGTTAAATCACTATTTAACTGTTCTTGGTTAGTCGCCAATTCATTTTTTAATTGTTCTTGGTTAGTCGCCAATTCATTTTTTAATTGTTCTTGGTTAGTCGCCAATTCATTTTTTAATTGTTCTTGGTTAGTCGCCATATCATTTTTCACAGAGTTGATTGCGTCAAGAAGTTGTTTTAATTGTTCATCCATTGCGCGAGTAATCACCATAAAAATAAAGTCCAAATTCAAAAAGTCTTTATGAAAAAAATGTCCAAAGTCAGACTTACTCCAAGAAAGTCCAGAAGAAGCCCCACGTTGGGCGCCAAATTGTTGCGGATTCGGTGCGACTTCCACTTTCTTGAAATGAAGACACAGTTCTTGATAAAAGCACAGGAAATTTATTTACACTATGTACAGGAAAGATCTTCAACAACTGCTAAATTATTCATCAGCAATTAAGCAATTATCACACAACACCGTAAACTCAACGTTTACACACGTATTTACTTCCAAATACGAAAACAACACAGCGAAATGCCTCGCTATAAACAGAGCAAAAATCTTCCCCCCAGTTCGAAATATCAATCGAAACTCCCTGTTTATCCATCGCTAACGGCTTAAATACACCGAAAAGAAATTTCTCAAATATTCCACACGCTTCTGTAAAGTAGTAGACCGTTATCAATGAAAAGAAAGAAAATAGGGGTCGTATATTTTAGCCGAATGAAAAAGGGGTTGTATATTCATTACGGGAAACTATTTACAGGTTACGTTCCTACAATAATTACTATTTACAGGATTTGTAACAATACTCAATTCAGACATAATGAATTTCAGAATGTCAGTATGTCTAAATTCTAAATTTATACTCGAAATGATAACAGAACTTCATCATTTATAATAACACAAATTATTTTTTATAAAACCACAAAATATTACTTCACGAGTATCAGATTTTGAAAATTGCTCGGGTCATGATATACTTTGACCGGCAGGGGTAAATATTTTTTGAGTAGAATCGACTAAATGTGCTGTGATCGACTAAAAATGCTATGAGCAACTGAATCTGTGGGTCATTCTCACAGAAACGGTCATTTTCATGCCCCTGTGTTAATTTACGAATACTTTATGACATGCATATAATTAGGGGTTTAAATACTTTTCAGAATAGGAGTTTAAGAAGATACTAATAAAAAAATTTCAATATTTTATTTTAAATATCTTTAATGTGGCTCTCTAATGTACCCAAATGTCACTCCCTCACTTGTCCCCACTATTAGTAACAAATAAGCAAAATTTATTTCTGAGCGAACAAACAATAAGTTCACATTTTCGTGTTTTTACTTGGTTTTACAAAAAAGGAAGTATTGTATTCGTGAAAAAAATTTCACTCAAAAATCCACCTTAATTTCCATTTTGCTCACCCCCGAATGAACATTGAGTTTTTTTTTTCAACTCGACCACACGTGGATAAGTGCCTAAGAACGTATAGACACGCGAAATATCCATTTTGACGGTTCTCGAGTTAGTTACAATGCGTTTTCTCGTGAAGTCTGTATGTACATATGTATGTATGTGCGTATGTGTGTATGTATGTCGCATAACTCAAGAACGGTATGTCCTAGAAAGTTGAAATTTGGTATGTAGACTCCTAGTGGGGTCTAGTTGTACACCTCTCTTTTTGATTGCATTCGGGTGTCTTTAAGGTGTGTCTTTTGCCTCTTTTTTGGGGGGGGGGGAAATCATTGTTAATTTCGATGTAAACACAAGTGATGCTACAATTTGGCGGACACTTGGCGACAAATTTGGAGATTTTCTTTTACAATCTGGTTTCAATTTGGCCACTGTTGGTGATATTTAGAGAGAAAACTATTGAGTCAAATTAAAATTATCAATAATGGAAAAATTACATAAAATTGGAGTAAAAGGAAGTCATGTGAGGCACACATCAGCTCGTTTATTTCTTAATATTGAATAATTTAAGTAAAAAAATACTTTAAATTTAATTTTTTTTAAAAATCTTTTCACGGAAATGTTTTAAAGTTTGCACACAGCATCGCAACGATTTTTTTTTTTTTTTTTTGATGAGATGTCTAGTGATTTACAGATGGCCACCCAGAAAAATAGTACAGCTTATTGGCGTCTTTAAGCTGTTGGAAATTTGTTCACGGAATCTATATGAAAGCATAAAAATACAGATGGTTTTGTGCACCCGTCATTCCCTCACATCTGTTTTTACAGTGAAATAAAATAAAATAATGCTTTAAAACTGAATAATCATTAGTTAGTTAGTAGTTTGAAAAGTTTTGTATGCAAATAAACTCAAATATCAGATAGGGGTAACTACTAGAATCAAATTTTAATGAATTTGTCATTCCCCCACTAGTGAGGGAATGACGCTTAAGTGCGGGCATCTATTTAAAAAATGTTTTTATTTTGAAGGACCAATATTTTTTTTCAAGCCCTTACATATATTGAGTCTTTACGAAAGGTTTCATCAGATTCCATCCACTTTATTTTTTCCGTATTTAATGACCTCAAAATGACAGTTTTTGTGAAAATAAACCCTATAGTTCATTCAAAAACACATTGTATTCCAACTGTTGGAGAGTGCACGATAAAATGAACTGCAGAAGTAGTTCTCATTGCTGCTGAGCCGGAAGGAAAACGATCGACACTGACTCCGACTCTTTGCTCCAAAATCAGCCCGACTCCTACTCCGCAGCGCCGGCAGAGGTGATAATTGAATTTTGTCATTTGATGTGATTTGTAAAATGTTTTCTTGATGGATATTAGAAGAGACAGTTTTTATTCCCGCGAAATTGTTTTTCATTGGCCATCCGATTTTTTTCTTTGTTATGAAGATCAAAATGCTTATTTTTTAATTTTATTTTAAAAAATCTAAAATCAAGTGAAAAACGCAGCAATACCCATTTATTCTTAACTAGTGGTAACCGCACGGCTTTGCCCGTAGTAGAAAATTAAAAGGTCATTTGGTTCACCTGTATATTTACAAATAATGAATGATGAATTTCTCGCCAATTTGCTACTTTCATTTGCTTGCTTATGTTACGGTTCCACGTTATGATAATTTCGTAATTTATTCGTCCATGTTGTGATAATTTGCTCGGTAAAATTTTCTTAAAACTGGAATAGAAAAAGAACAAAACCGAATTTTCAAAAATGGCTTCGAGGTGCACACCCCCATGCTACAAACCAATTTTGTACCAAATTTCATGAAAATCGGCCGAACGATTTAGGCGCTATGCACGTCACAGAGATCTTGACAGAGAGAGATCCAGACAGACTTTCAGCTTTATTATTAGTAAAGAATGCGTCGCAATAATGTATATATATCAGCAGTTCCCAACCCATGGGCCGCGAACTGCGTGCTACTGGGCCGTGAACACTGGTTGAGAATCTGAGCCAAAATAAATCTTGGGGTATTAATTTCCGTTTTTTGCGAAAATTCACTTATTAGATATACCGTCACTCAGATACTCTCCCTGGCTCATCGCCAATAAGGAACTTAAGGATTAAAATTTTTCATATTTCTTAGAAACTTTGCCCTGTGCGGAATAGAGGATGAAATATAATGAATCAGAAACTTCTTTAATGAAAATTGCCAAAGAAACTAGCATTAGCTTCAAACTACAAGTTAAAATTGCTCCTCCTTTTGAACTGTCGTGAATAACTAGTGAATTGAGGCACTTGAGGGGCTTTTCGACAACCTACCTACTTCACTGTTAAAACTACAGGTTGCGATTGGCACCTTTCAAGGGTGAAAATCTTGTTCACCAGCGACACCCTATACGGTGCCGAAATCTCACCCATAAAATGGGTGAAAAACTGGCACCCTTAACCCAAGCGTGCACAGTAGGTGAAAAGATGGCATACTAGGAGTAAGAAATGGCACCCTCACTTTTCCCTATTGCAGGTTTTAATATTCAGTTCTTGCGGAAAGGGCGCTACCCCTCCCCCAATGGAAAATAGGTAGCCCCTCATGTGGTACGGGGAGGGGGAGGGTCTTTTTTTTTGGGGGGGGGGGTTCAGGGGGGCTGTCCCTCAATACAAGATCTTAAAAAATCGATAGTTTTTAAAAAAACTTCCACTTTTTTGACTGAAGCAGTCTGCGCTATGACCCACTCCCCCCCCTCCCATTTAGTACATCCCGCTGTTTTTAATCTTATTGGAATAGACTTTTTACTATCCAGATGGCCGATGGCTGTTCCCTATTGCAGTTACTTGCGGAAGGAGATGTTCCTCCTACATAGTAATTCTCCCCCCCCTCAGGTCATGGGGGTGGGGGACGATTCCCCCCCCCCCACCCGAAAAACGAAACAATAAAAAAAACTAAAATTTTTCAAAAACCAACCTTAAATATTAAGTCTGCGCCACCCGCTCAACTACCCCTCTCCTCCCACCATCGCAGGCCACACTGCTTTTGTCCTTATTCGAATAAAATGCTTAAATTTTTTATCCAGATGGTCGATGCCAGATCAGTCACTTGTAAAAGGAGATGTTCCCCTAAAATAGGATTTCACCCTCTTAGGTAATTGGGGGGGGGGGGTCTGGGGCATCCCTCCTCTCCTTCGAAAAAAAAACAAAACTATCAAAAAACTAAAGTTTTTAAAGGAAAAACTTTAAAATTTTGAAGCTTGCGCCATGACCCGCTGCACCCCCCTCTCCCCCGTAGGACCCACTGCTTTTGATCTTATTGCAATAAATTGCTTGAATTTCTTTTATCCAAAAGGCCGATGCCTGTTCCATATTGCATTTACTTTCGGGAAGGGGGTGCTTCCCTGAAAGTTAAAGTTAACCCCCTTAAGTAAAACGAGGGGGGCAACCCCCTTCCCCGAAAAAAGAAAGAAAATCACCAAAAAAAAATGAAATGTTTAAAAAATAAACCTTAAAAATTTGAAGTCTGCGCCATGACCCGCTCCATCCTCCCCTCTCCCCCCCCCAATAGGCCCTACTACTTTTGGTCTTATTCGAATAAATAATTTGATTTTTTTTTTTAAAATCCAGAAGGCCGATGGTTTTTTCCTACTGCAGAGTTTTAGCGGAAGGGGATGTTCCCCTTTAAATAGGAATTCTTACCCACATTTTATGAGGGTGGGGGCACCCCCCCCCCCCACAACCATAAAAATTAAAATTTCTTAAAAACAAACCTTAAAAATATGAAGTCTGCGCCACTCGCTCAACTCATTAATGTGGTTTGACTGTAACAGGAAATTTCTTAATTGACTGTGATCAACCAATGGTACCACGGTATACTGAATTCCACTTAGTGGTGGTCTGAAACAATTTTTACTCGTCTTGGTACAACAGACTACCAATGGTTCTGAATGCTAGTCAATGCATAAAATTTTTTATTGCAAATACAAACAAAGGAGCAAATTTGTAAAAAGTTGCTAGTACAGAATGTTCTGTGAATAAAATTGTACATAAAAACAAAAAACAAGCAAGGGTTACAGATTTCTTCCAATAGCCCATTGGTAAAGAGTTGAGGGGGGGATGTTACACACACTCCTCCAAGTGAAACGATACCTCTGGGGGTGCTGGACCAGTGATTGCTCATTTTCAGGTCTGAATCAGAAAATCAGAGCTATCTTCAGGGTCACATCCAACTAGTTAAACCACAAATAGTGGCAGGTACGGATTCGATTCTTTACCCTAGAGCGACGAGTGGTAAAGAATCGAATTTTTAAACAATATGCTTAGATTTTTAAGCCCTGCAGACCCTTATCTGATACAATATGTAAACTCAGAGTTCTACTGTGTTTTTTGAAACCCATATCAATTTTCAAATTTTAGAATATCTCTTACAATAGAACTTCAATTATCCAAACTCCTACTTTCCGAATCACTTTCAGAATTTCTGAAACAAAAATACAGAAAAACCTGTAAAGTTGAACACCATTGTAAGTTGACCGCCTTTTTCAGGAACGTTATTAGCCTTTATCGTATAAATCAACCTATATAAGTTGACCATCTGTTTAAGTTGACCAATAAAGTAGTGCACCGCAAGTAGTCAACTTACACAGGTTTCACTGTATAAGATAAATTTTAAAAGATTAGACTACCAATCTAATTTAGGTGCAGCATAAATGTTAATGGGATGCTAAAAGTAAAATAAATTTTTAAAAAGATTAGACTACAAACCTAGTGTAGGTGCAGCACAAACATTATTGGGATGAATAGTCAGTGTCATAGTGCAGAAGCTTCTAATGTACAGCACAAGTAAATATACTCAGCACACACACAAGTAAATGTGTTGACTTTCCTTTCAATTAATCAAAGACTTTTTCTCTAAAAATGTTCTTTTCTCCCCTTTTTAACACAAATATTGACTAATTAAAATCCAATTATCCTAATGGGGTCCAGTTTCAATTGAATCAGAAAATTGGAATCCCACTGTATTGCCATTTCAATTAATATTTTTATGTCATTCTATTAAATTACCAACATATGTATTCTAAAAAAAATATCATTATTGTAAAAAATGTTACTTTAAATTCATTAATTGCGACACTCTTCATGGTTAAAGTTAATTTTCCAAACAACATATTTCTATACATTTTTTATAGTCAATATGTCGAGAAAATTTTTGTTCCATGAAAACAAGAAACAAGAAAGGCACAACAATGTGGCATTAAAATGTTGTACAACTTCATGTAGACACACATTGTAAATCAAACCTTTTTACAATGCAATCAAGATGTGAACTTAAGGAGAGTAGGATTAGAAACAGCAAGTTTCCCCCTTTTTTTATGCGTGCTTGTACCCCAATAAAATTTTTCAGTCAAATTTGAACTTAAGTTTTTCCTGGCAATATTTCAATAGAGTTTCTTTATATTTTCTTCAGTTAGACCTGAAAAATCAATCATCACTTAAGCTTACAGTTTCTATAAAAGTGAAGTTCAAAAATATATCATTAAGTAAGGAAAAAAGATTTTAAATTTATTTTATAGAAACATTTTCCCACTATACCTTCTCTTACGTATTGCTAAAGACTTCGTAACTAATGAAAAAATATTTTTCACCACGGGGGGGGGGGGGGTCACCCTTTGACTCTCCCCTGAATTCGCCCTTGGCCACTGGCAGTGTGGCGAGATCATGCGTAGGTGGTTGAACCGTTATTTGCTTTGAGAAAACCCTGTAGTCTGTCGTCATGTGAATATGAATGCTTGATAGACATAACTTTAAACTGCACTTCACTTGAAGGTCTGACTAAAAATGAAATACCTTGGCAATTAGTTTTTTCAGAACAATATTATTCTACAAACCATGTTATTATGAATTTCCTCACAAATTCTAAAAACAATTTGTCAGGAGCCTACCAATTTTCCTTGTCTCCAAAGATTTTACAATTTTTGTCAGTCTGTGCTTACCCATTTTTGGTTTTGGCTGGACACCTAAAACCCCAGCTGTTGAAAACACAAAGCCTGTTCTTCCAACTGTCATAACTTATATATGCAAATCTGAATTTAACATATACAGTAACCAAAACTATATACTGAAGCTGTTTAAAGGCTGATCTTAACATTCCACTCTAGATATCAACCATTAAATCCAATATATTAAATTTGAATCACTTAAAACAACTTCACATTTCAATTTTGAATTCTAATCGTTTTGTTGTAACAATTGTTTTCTGTCCGTTCAACTTGATTTTTTTATTCCAGAATTTGTAAATAAAGTTAAGCATTATAAGCTAATGCTTGCACTTTTTTATTAATTGTAACATCTGCTTTGAACATTATTCAATTTTTTACAACTACTCGGTATTGGCCAAGTACCTGATCAAAATATGCCCGAGTACTGAGCACTCGGCAAATTGTCCGAGCAAGCCGAGTACCCAGTAGTTACCGAATACTTGGTACGTCTCTACTGATAAACATATCCAAGATTAATTGTACTACATTAAGTTATTTTTGTAATAATTTATTTTATTTTTTATTTATTTTAAATTAATAACTATGCTTTTAAGGAAAATAAATTTAGGATTTTTGATGGAAGTGCATTTAAATTTCACATAAGACACAAATTAGATGAACTACTTCAAATTGAATGCAATATACCTCGACAGCCCGGTCATCACATACTGAGACTGTAGTTTTGTTCTTACTAGAACTCCTCAGTCAGGAATAGTGAATAACAGAGCTGGTTTCGGATGTCATCTCAATTCAGTTCCGACTTAGCCCTGGCTTAGGGGTGGTAACTTACTGCTAAATACCAGGGCTGTGGAGTCGGAGTCGGAGTCGGAGTCGAAGAGTCGGAGTCGGACTGATTTTGGGATAAAGGAGTCGGAGCCGGAGTCGTTAGAAAACATGCCGACTCCGACTCCGACTCCGGGCTTCTTTTTTTCTTTCCTTTTCAGACTCTCCTTGCATTTTTTAAAAACTGATTACCAATTGGTTCGATTACATGTATAAAAAGATACTAATGACAAAATAACTGTCATTATGGCAATCAGCTAGCTTGAATTCTTACCGAACTTTCTGTCGCCGTCCCCTAGTTTGCTTGCTTTTTAACTTAACTAATAGCAACTGTCAGCAAACGGTTTTGTTGCCTAAAATTTTCAAGTAATTACTTTCAAATAAAAATAGAAATATAGTGTTTTGTTCTATCTCAGTTATAAAATAGTAAAATAAACGTAACAAATTAGTAAGTCGACGCCCGTAGCTAAGGTTGAAACGTTTAAGTGTGATCAGCAAATTCAAAGAAGTTCTGGCGCGAAAGCACGAATCCAAAAGATTCTATGAAATAATCTACTGTTTTTTTCTTTATTAAGACTATTTCTGTAAGCTTGGTTCTCACTAAAAAGTATGGAACAAAATAAGTGTAAATGATTTCTTGATTACAACACTCAAGAATTGCAGTTAATCTTAAAATCTTCATATTTAGGTTAATTCTAAAGCAGCCAATAAAATTTAAATTAAAAATTTAGCGAAGAAGAAATATAGGTATAGTAAAAGCTATTCGTACAAATTTGTATACCGCCGCGTTTTGTGTAAAATTAGCTCCTGACGTTTATGTGCCCTATTTTCGTTGAAATTTTATTGATGAAATATAATTTAAAATATATTCGCGAAAATTTTCAGAATTAAAGTATTTATATTTTTTATAAACTCTGAAATTAACTTTGGGTGTCATCTACCAGATGGGTGTCACCCGGGGCAAACCACCCCCTCTCAAGAACTTGGATTTAGAAAAAAAAGATTTTTTTTTTCTCTCAAGTTACAGCTTTCAAAAATTGAAAGCACACGATTTGATCAATATCTATTTGTTAAACATTAAAGGGGGGAAAATTACAGATAATCCTTTTCAAAATTTTTAAAAGGGATTTTTAAGTCATCTCACTTTTTAACTCGTAACTATTGGAAAGTTTGATTTTTAAATTGAATTTCTAACGTTGTATGGCGTCTTGGGTTTACAATAAAAAACAAAATGCGAAATTTTCATAAAAAGGAATTAATATTTCAATCTCTGTTAAGAGGTTTTCCCCCTTCCCTTGAATGGAGAGAGTGAGTTGAAAAAATGCAATTAAAAAAATTTAAAAAAATCCGGAGTCGGAGTCGGAGTTGGAGTCGGAGTCGGGAGTTTCAAAATCCAGGAGTCGGAGTCGGGGTCGGAGTCGGCCATTTTTCTTCCGACTCCGCAGCCCTGCTAAATACCCATACTTTGTCTTCAACTCACGAGTCGAACCATACCATGCTGCGAACACTCGCTGGTGAATTCACTTTATCTACCAGTTTGTAGGCACTCTCAGCTTCAATTGAGATGATATCTGCCATCTGCTCAGTTATTCACCAATTCTGACCGAAGAGTTCTAAAAAGATCCAAACTGCAGTCTCAGGATGTGATGATCAGGCTGTTTTGTACATTACATTTTGTTCTGGGGCCTTAGCCTTGGCTTAGAGGCGGTATCTTACTGCAAAATATTTCAAATTGGCATAAAATAAAAATTAAATTTTTCAGATAAAAAAAAATTAACCAGGTATTCAATTGAATATTTTTTTACTTAGTGCATCTCAATTAATATCAATAGAATATTACTGGATATTAGGGTTGGGCAATGCATCGCAAAAAACTGTTGTACATCCTACATCTTTAAATCAGATTAGAATTTTTCTCTAAACCAATTCATCAATATAGCACTGACTACAAATCCTACCACCAATATTCAGACACCATTCCACAATCGTTACCGTTTCAATATCTTAATTGTTTCAAAATTCTGTAGAAGCAGGGGCACCCAGATGGGAGGTTACTGTGACCTACAAAAGCCCTTATTCCACATTTTTTTTCAGATGATTCATAAAATTTAACGATTACTTTTTGAGCTTACCTTTTAAAAAAATAATGATGTTTAATATCTCTTCTCATAAGATGAATTCATACTCATTGCTTATGCAGTACAATTCAGCAAATTAAAAAAAATTCCCAACCAAAAATTTAAGTTCTGTTATCTCTGCGTGGAAGTATCATAAGCGAACGAAGACCTTCACTTTTCCCAAAACTTGCAGGAAATGCAGTTTTTTAAGCTCTTGACAGAAAAAATATTGATGAACAAAGTTTATATATATGTTATAATCATTCAACAACAACAAAAGGAAAAAAAAAACGCTTAAAGTGTAAAATAGCTACTAAGATTGCATATATATATATATATTGGTGTTTTGATGAACCCCTTTTTAAATGCTAAAAGACTGCTCACATCTTTTTGCATTAGGAAAATAGATTCATTGTAATACCAAAACACCTATAATGTTTATTGCTATCTTGTCCCTTTAAACAGTTTTTTTTTTTTGGCAACTTCCTGCTAGCGTTAGAATCTGTTTGTAGTATCTGGGACAATTTATATTTTTTCATCTGGAATATATTTTGTAAAATTTAAACAAGCAGTTTACAGTGAAATCTCGTTACAACGAACTTCAAGAGACCGTAAATTTTGCTCACTGTAACGGAATTTTCGCTGCAATTGAATTAGAGCAAAGTAATGGAAATGAAATATACAGAAAATTTCCTTTGTTGAAACCGATATTTAGTTGTATTGGTATTTGTTGTGACAAGATTTCACTGTGTCTTTTAAAAAAAAAACTTACATTGTGATGTATTGTGACATTGCCATGTAAGGTTGGCGATGCATCACGATGTAGAAATTTCTACATTGCTTAGTCCAACTGAATATAACAAAGTTGTTGTACATCATTGCGGTAATTTTTAAGAAAATAATATATGCAGAGTTATAGAATAAATGAAAACTTACTTACAAATGCCAGGGCCCGCGCTAAAGATTCGCCACTGCGCCAAAAGTGATAAAATTGCAAATTCAACAAAAGAAGCTGATTTGCTAAAATTCTTGGCAAACGGAAAATTTTTGGAAATTTTCATAAAAATAGAAAAAAGATTTTTCCCTCTACCCTCAAAATTATAATTAGAAAATCTGCAAAAAAAAAAAAAAAAAACTGGGATTTCCATGTCGTATGCATTGTTATTAAGTGCTTAGTAAAATGTTAGTGTATACTGCATATTTAAAATATTAGTACTTGCATTGTCTATTTTATAAAATTACTCCTTTGTTTTCCAATTGAAATTTTCTAGAAATTTTTTTAATTCACAATCAAAATTAACTAAATTTAGGTCTTTGGCTAATACAATTAAAATTTGACTGATTTGTTGGCTAACAATTTGAAATCCCTAGCAAGGGCCCTGTATATGATGCACGCTAGACAATGTTTTTTTTATTTTTTTCAACATCTTTCTTGTGCACTTTATAAAGTTATTTTTTAATCTTGTTATGGTGTTTTTTACTTGCACCAAATCAGTGCACCATCAAGCCTGGTACTATTATCTGACAGCATATTGCACTCAGGTAAAAAAAAAAGTGACAGAATACAAAAATGTTCAGTTCCTACAAAGCAACAACTAAAAACCTAATGAATATTATGCATTATTAGTACCCACACTTAATAAATAATACTCCTAATGTTTCAGCTCTGAGCCAAATGCTTTTGCTTTTAAAAACCAGAATTTTCACCTTCAAGTTATGGAGTTGTTCTTTGAGAACTATTTCGTGACATCTTGGGATACAATGCTGTAAGATCATGCCTATGTGATTGAGCCACTTTCTGCTTCGACAAAACCCTGCAGTATGTCATCATGTTAATATGACTGTTTGATAGACTTACAGTAAAACTCCGATATAACTCCACTGTCAAATCCCATCTTTTGGTGACGTTATAGTTTGGCAATATATCGAAATATAAAGTGTAAGATTACAAATAATGTTAAGAAATGTGATAAAATTAAAGCACGATTTAACCTCTTTAAGTTTAAAAAATTAATAAATTTCAGGCTCCAACATTAATTAGTTTATCCAAACTACCTGTTTTCAGGTCCAAAATAAAGAATTTTGTTAGTTTCTAAATGCGACGTTCGTTTTACAGTTTCTGACTTAAAATTCCCTTCTACATTCTCCAGTTTCACTTCATTGACTTGTAAACAAGCATGGAACAGCGGTTACAGGGTTACAAGCTCCTTTTAGTAAAATCGAGTCGTCAGAAGAAGGCATCTACTACTGTAATCACGAAGAATAAATTTGAAAAATAAACGTAATAATACAGAATGCATGAAAATGATTTTTATCATTTCATGAACGCCGCCATTAAAATCATAAATATCACGTGACAGATCACGTGACAGTTGGGCACCCTTTTGAAAGGAGCCAAAAGAACCGCAAGGACATCTCCAAGCCTCCGTTTTCACCCGAATGCACCTTGCTTTCACCCCAGGGTGCCAAAGGACCTTTCAACGGCTCCTGTAGTTCTAACAGTGTACATATATGCACTGACATCAAGAAAAGAAATAATATGCAATCGCGTATGCATGTATGTATTTGCATACGATCCAAACTTTGGTTATAAAATATGATTTTTTTGGAGATAGTTAAGGTTGAGTATCTATTATATATATATATTTAACGCTACGCATTTTTTTAAAACTAATGAATGAAAAATCCACGCTCTATTGCAGTGGTACCAGCTTGATTCTATTTCATGCTGTGAACAACAACCTGACAAAAACGATTTTCCATATTGCCAAGGTTATGACAAACGTACTTGAAACAGGCCAAACAAACGGTTTACTAATTTAAGGTCATAGGCCTGTTTCATTTACCACTCTCCCCATAAACCCACTAATGCTGATTGATAAATGAGACAACCATCCTCGATTCCCATTTCAACTTCCAAAAAACCAAAGAAACTGCGAAATAATCCCTCTTCCTGATCTGCCTACGTGCTATGCTTAGCATGGGCGTTTTAAATAATCTATCATCTTAAAAAACAAATGTATAATAAGATATGACAATCATTGCTGTCATTCTCTCTTAACAACTTAAAGATATCAAAACTTTTCGTCTCAGCGTAGGTCGGATGTTATCTTCAAAGATTTTATTCCTCACAATACCCGCTGAGGTGATTATGTTTATGGCTTCTTTCGCTTTTTCACAATGTACTCCTTTTTACGCTTATAAACAGTGCTTGGAGATGCTGAGAATTTATGATTACAAAACTGTCAGAAGCGTCTTGGTCGTAAAGATAGGATTGAGATGTTTAGGGTTTTAAAGTCATGGTCGCCTTGAGTAGTAAGCCACGACACACGTATCTCTTTAAAACGAAACTGAAATTTTCATTTTATCTACGTTGAATGACTATGACTGAATATAATTATGGAAAAAATGGTTCGTGCACTTGGTACAGCCATTCAGTATAATTTTGAGCACTTATCTATTTCAAACATGTCAATTTCATTCGATAATAGAAATGCAAACAAATCAAACAAGGAGAAAAATGTTCAAAAATGTAAGAGAAAAAAAAATAATATAAAATAACAAAATAGATGAAGGATTTATTTTTTAATGAGGTTCAGGATCCCACGACAGATGATTAGATATTAATGAATGTTCAAACATTGTCAAGTTCACTAGTACAAAAAAACACCGAGTTCTTATTTGTTTTTACTTAGTAAATAATTCTTCAGGTATTTATTGTTTAATTCTGTTCGTATGTCAACGAGACAAAACTTCCACACAAGTACGTCTTCTTTTGCCTTAAACATACTGGTGATTTCTATTATTTTGTTTTCTCGTAGTGCACATGTTGTAGGATAGTTATTCAATAACTTAGCTTGATTTATTTCACTTTATGTAATCCATAAGATTTTTTACGCAGCTAGCTGTAAAAAAAGGGGGGGGGGGGAACCCAGCTTAGCTTTCGGGTTTACTTTACTTGTACTTAACGGAAAGCGTTATGTCAATGCACTTCATGTGTTGAATGGTACAAAATGAAAGTTTACATTTGTACTGTCAGTCATCAGAATTAAATATGTATATGCTCGTACTTGTGTAAATATGTTATGTTAATAGGTATGTCGTGTTAATATGTATGTACTCGTCCTAAAATCTGAACTGCACCCAATACGCTTAAAGGAAAGAAAATAAAAGAAAAGGAAAAATGGAGAAGAAAAGAAAAGCAAAAACCTAAAAAGTTTTTTTTTTTTCTCATAGTGCACATGTTGTAGGATAGTTATTCAATAACTTAGCTTGGTTTATTTTACTTTATGTAATCCATAAGATTTTTTACGCAGCTAGCTGTAAAAAAAGGGGGGGGGGGGAACCCAGCTTAGCTTTCGGGTTTACTTTACTTGTACTTAACGGAAAGCGTTATGTCAATGCACTTCATGTGTTGAATGGTACAAAATGAAAGTTTACATTTGTACTGTCAGTCATCAGAATTTAATATGTATATGCTCGTAACTTGTGTAAATGCTCGTACTTGTGTACATGCACTTGTGTTATGTTAATAAGTATGTCGTTTTAATATGTATGTACTCGTCCTAAAATCTGAACTGCACTCAATACGCTTAAAGGAAAGAAAATAAAATAAAAAGAAAAATAAAGAAAAGAAAAGCAAGAACCTAAAAAGTGTTTTTTTTTCCTTTTTTTCAAAGAAATTTTTATTCTAAAACGCAAGTGCACAAAGCAAATGCACTTAAGTTAACGAATTAAGGAAAACTTCAAACTATCAGCAACAAGAAGTTCGCCTAGGACTAAATGAGTGCGAATTCCTCTACGTCAAAATTGAATTTGTAACAGCAGTCATGAAATGTTAATATTCAGTTTCAGTAAATTCTAACAATTATTTTTTAATCAGTAATAATTAAATATCAAGTGTATTATTTTTCTTCTAGGAATAAAAAATTAAAAGAAACTGCATCGAGAAATCCCCCCCCCCAAATCTAAATAAATAGCCATATTAAGCAAAAATAATTTCTACATAATGTTTTACAAAAGGACCTAATTTTAATCAGATAGTAATATGAATAACAGATTTTTTTTAAAAAAATACTAAGCACTTTTCATAATGCACTCAAAGGGACAAAATAACTTTTCTGGGTCAAAAACGACAATTTAAGTATTCCTGTAGTTTTCAAAAAGTCCAAAAAAATGACACCACAAACGAAGAAAAACGCTGCTCATGTCATGAAGAGAATTTCTCTCCCTCTTATCATTATCTCGCTTTCAAGCATAACTTTGAATGTTGAAACCTACATATTATTCTTATTGGGAACGTTTGGTTTCAAATGACTCGGGCGCACTTTTTTTCGTTTGTGGTGTCATTTTCTTGGAATTTTTGAAAACTACAGGAATATTTAAATTGTCATTTCTGACCCAGAAAAGTTATTTTGTCCTTTTGAGTGCATTATGAAAAGTGCTTAGTATTTTTTTAAAAAAAATCTGTTATTTAATTCATTTTAGTGTAAATGTATTTCCGAAATAGAATAAAGTTACCGTTACGAAATTTCACCTTATTTTTTCATATAAATGCTCCGTACTAAAAGTAAAAAAAATCTATATACGTGTCTAAAAGTTTAAGCAGTTGGCACTAATAATTAATCCTTGTTCATCTCTAGGATTTATTTGCTTACTAGTTTAATTAAAAGCTTTTAAATATTAAAAGTTTCCCAAACTAACTTTTGTTTCAAAGCATACAAGGTACTTGTGATAAAGATCCTAATATGTCTCTTTACTTAGCCCCGGTATCGATTATTGGTACAGATGAGAGCAATGATATGGAATACATTTCATACTTGCATCAGAGAAGCCTTTATTTTCCCTATGATTACTATTAACATTACAGTTGGAAGGCAACAAAGTTTATAACAATGGGTTTATATTTAAACATTTAATGGGGAAATTACATGAAATTCGCTGTTTTCCATCTTAACCGAAATAATAATTTAATAGAATTTTAATTTTTCAGCATTAAGTTGTACCTTAAATTAAGCAAATCATTTAGTAAAATATCGAAAAATCTCTAAGTGGTCTATTTGCTAAGATATAAACAAAAGCTGGCCTCAGATTTTTCCGTGACAATCAGGCCAAGTATAATAAAAGTGCTTAAAAAAACAATAATTTTCCTCAAAGATTTATTTCTTTTTTTTTTTTATCGTTGCTAAAAAATATCAAAATTGGAAGAAAAAAAAATGCTCAAAACGATTTTGCTTTCCCTTTTTAGTCGTTACCAAAATCAAAAATAAATAGTTCAAACTCGAAGAGTTTTCGAAAATAAATAAATAAATAAATGCATAGCTCTAATCAATAAAATCAAAAAGAAAATCGTTTACAACTTTCTCGCACTTTGAATTCACTTCTTTCTGCTTCCAGTCTATCAATCAGTAACTTTCGCAAGCGCAAGTGTACGAGAAATGGCTTTTCAATTTTTACTAATAACTTTGATTTATTGAAAAAAAAAAAAAAAAAGAAAAAAACAATGTATTAAAAATCTGAAAAAATTTCTAACCTTTTTGGTACTAGTTCATAATTTTTAGTGCTGTTGGCTTTTTAGACAAAAACGTTTGAAATTATCCCTTGGGTTTTTATTCAATTGCTATTTTTTTTCAATTGATCAAAAAAAAAAAAAAAAAAGAAAAGAAAGAAAAACTCCCTTACAATAGCCAAATCAAAACATTTTTTATTCATATTCTCCATTAAGACTATTTTTCCCCCCAAGATACATAGTTTAAAGAGATTCGTATTTCAAATAATACTTTCAATATCTGTATACAATTTTTAGTTTGTTTCCTATGTTAAATATCATTTGAACAAACCTTTCTTTGAGTAAGATGAAATTAAATACTATTATACCCATTTTTCTTATTGGTTCGTTCATTATCTTTTGTATTATCTACTTGAGAAAGAAAAACATTGTCTTAAAAAGCCCAGTAAATTTAGGCCAAAAATAGGGTCGATGCGCCAAATTTATAATTAGCTGAATTTTTCAGGATTAGTTCCTGAACATGTGTAGAACAAATCCTGCAAAGTCCCCTAAGTTCCCACGTCAGCTTCTATCCAACATGGTGGATCAAAGCTGGCCGCTTAGTACTTTTTGTTTTTCTTACAACTCGGTCAAAAACGAAAATTTTTCAGTTCTGAAAAAAATTGTAGGCTTTAGAAGTAATATTGTTTCAATACAGAACTTAAATGCAGTCCTTTAATTTTTCAAGTTTTGCATGCATTGTTTAGGTGAAACATGCAAAATTAAACTTCTCCGCAAAGTTTAGAAGATGAGGATGATGATATTGAATGCTGATGCTTTTTTTCCCCTCTAGATTTTTACTGACATTACTATCTTCTCTTTATATATTTTACATGCTTTTCAAAAAGATGTTTCCTGTCAGTTTTTAAAGTACTAAATAAATGATATCCTGCTTTTTTTTTTTTTTTTGAAATTCATTATAAGGTCACTTTTTCCCCCTTATCATATTCTCACTCCAAAGCTAGAGATAGCAAAATTTCAGAAATGGAATAAAAGCTACTTGGTTATTCAATAAATGTAATATATCAATCATTTTGCAGTTCATATTTTAAAAAGAATACCATGAAAAGTTCTTTATTTTAGTAGCTTTTTCGTTCTGCTGCATATTACATAGAAAATAGAAATTTTGCCTTTTGATGTCAAAACAATTGTTTAAACTTTTTTTATAAGTTATTTTAGAGTATATACCGAAACCGTATTATTTTTAGAGCATACAGGATTTTTTAGAACCGAAAAATCTTTATTTTTGATCGAGTTATAAGGAAAACAAAAAGTACTAGGCGGTCATCTTTAATCCGCAATTTTGGATGGAAGCTCACATGGGATCTTTGGGGAATTTTTAGGATTTACTATACATGCTATGAGGAACTAGTTCTAAAAATATTTCTTAATTATAAATTTGTGGTGAAAGAAATCCTAAGTTTACTGGGCTAAAATGGATATCACGATAAAAGTTTTGCATTAATTAGAAACTTGTGCTTTATAAAATTTGAGAAATAAATGTTTTTATGAAATTATTACGATTCTTATTGATATTACCTGGATTGCTTAGACACATAAAAAATCTTAATCATAGTTCATAAATCAATACATACAATTCACTAATCTATCAAAATCATTTGTCCTTATAAGTTACTATCTGCCATGCTAAGCGCTACCGTCGTATACGGAGCGGAGTTCAAAATGAGAAATTACCGTTTAAAGTATGGCCTCTCCATGCATTTCATTCAGATGCAACTTTTTTCGGTTTTTTAAAAAAACATATTTCCGGTTAACAAATGATCATAAAACATTGTATTCAGGTGAAATATGTGTTAAACAAATAATTGGTCACCGTAACTCAATTTTGATAAAAAATGCAGATACGAGTTTTGTACTTAGTACGGCTGACAGGTACCTATTTCAAAATAAAATCAGAACATTCATGCTGCAAAACATCAGTTAGTTTTTGGTCGAACCATCAACGGTTTAGATGTTTTCACTTCAAATTTCGAAACATTCAAAGTTTGTTCACCAAAAGCACAATTGGTATACTTGGTGATATTCTCCGTGATTTTAGTTTAGTTTTTTTAACTTGTAGATTAATCATTAAACTGCAAACCATGGTAAGCTCGTGTCTTCCGCGGGAAAAAACCGTTATTTTACCTCAGCCAGAGTTGGTAGGGTCTCTAGCTTTTTTTTTTTTTCAAAACGTACAAATAAATAAAGAAAATAATAATCATAAAAGACTAATAAATGTGAAAAGGAGTAATTGAAAGATAAAAAGCCAGAACTAAAATATTAGTGTTTACCGGATAGTCAAGGAGTCAGCGAAATTTCAAAAAATTGTTAGAGAAAAGTATCTAAACCTTCATTTTGAGTAAAACAATGTTGTTCTTTGCACATACACATACCCATAAATGTTATAGATTGCTTAAATAATGTATCAACATTCCGCATCTGTTTCCAGACAATATTTACCGATGTCAAATACGTAACCAAGAAACACACAGTTCAAGACCGTGGTGAATCAATAGCCGTAACTAAACATCGTATCACCTAAGCGCATAATTTATGACCCGTCGGTAATAGAATAAAATCGAGGAAGCATTCCTTGAGAGATTTTGTCTTGCGGTGACACCGTAAAGACGTACTTAGCACCAAGTGAAAAATGTTCTAGAAACTCATTTGAAATAAGTTCCACGTAAAGAAACACTTGTCTTTATAGTGAAGTATCCTAATGATAGTTTATGAGACTGTTAAACGCGATTTGGTGTTTTCACAAATATTGTCGAGTAGATGTATAGTGATATTCCTATCGAAAGAGGCACCTTCGATCGGTCATAAAAATAAATCTTTTTGAAGCGGGCAAAATCGATTGGTTTTACTACATTTCGCTCCGGGTCTTGTAAGATTTACGCAAAAAAGACATAAATAACGAGTTTACGGGGAATGTTACGGTAGATACATACATATTGTTTATTACGTATATATTATTTGTTGTACTAAATATGTAATTTAGCTACCACAGGGAATAAAATTAATAGTTTAACATTTGCTTCTAGCTGGAGAGGTTTTGTTCGCTTTGGTAATTTTAGCACTTAAGTGTATCACAAATCGTTTATATGCTGACATGACACAAAGATTTAGATTCAGTTTGGAAATACCAAGATTGGAAAGTTTTTTTTTTTTTGGTTGCCAATAGCGTGTAGAAGTAAAAATTTCTTAGTCGTCATTTTTTTTTTTTTTGAAAGTAAAAAGCAAAAAAGAAAAAGAAGTGCTACTGCACAAAAAGTTAGCATTTGAACTGTTATTAAAGCATAAAAATTCTTAGCTTGGATAAATATTAATATAACAAATTAATGACATTAAAATAAATTGATAGCACCGGTGAGGATGGCGAAAGATACTGAAATTTTTATTTTTTTATTTAGTTACATCATGGGGAGTGGCGATCACTTATCTTGATATTAATTAGTGTGGTAAGATATGAAAAGATTGTTCAATTCACAGCGTAAATACTTTATGAATAATATTGTTTACGATCTTAAAAACTACCAATTCAAAGTTTAAATAAGAAGTAAAAACTTTTCCATATAAATATTTCTCATAAAGTAATGTTAGGATATTGTTGATAAAACTATGAGAACGAAATACTTAAATTTTCTCGCTTCTGACATTGCCGAATGCCAAATCAATATCATATATTCGTGATATTATTGATATTAGTAGCAGTAATCGCTCATATTCTTACTACTTTGAATTATTAACACTATTATCAGTAGTGTGATCATCACTATTCTTTTTATAGTAACATGTATCTTCTTATCTTAAGTGTCATTTGAGGGATATCCATTATTATTACTTTTATTTGATTTGTAATGAAGTTTTTTGAGATTTGGAAATAGCGACTGAATTTGATGATACTTGAAATGAATTTTCAGGGAAATACATTTTGTAAATTTTTGTTGAAAAGTTTAACTACAGTGCATTTACTTATATCGTGAGTTTTAGTTAAAACGTGCGTCAGAATGTTCTTCTTCGACAAAATTATGTTTTAGTGCCTACAAATAATTTTGATATTCATACTTGCTTGCTGAAATCAAATATTTTTCGCTCAGGATAAGTGTTCGCAAAAAGGATGTTTTACTAAATCTGCATTAAAGAAATATTTCTTAAACATGTTGATTTTTAGCCATGTATGAGTTGTTTCTGTTGTTTTACCTAAGAGATAAAACTTTTAATCTAGTTAGAAATTTCATGTCTATGCATAATGTACCCAAAATTGATTTGAGAAAAACCAACGCTTGAACAAGATGCGATTCAAAATAAACTAATGTAAATAAAAGTAAATTTTAACAAAGCTCAAACAAGTAGGTGGCATGTCGATTGCTAATATAGTAAAGTAACAAAAGTAAATGACATATTTCGAGGATGAACAAGAAGTTCTGTCTAGGACTAGACGAGCCTACCTTCCCTTATTTATATCCATACTACTTTCCAGTACCTGATCAATATTCTCAAAAATAGCTAAAATCGCAAATTTTTTCAAACACATTTTTAAAATACTTTAAGCTGATTTCTAGGAATAAAATATTCCTCACTCATCTAAAAAAAAATTAGATGCGAAAAAAAAAAAGAAAAAACGAACAAATAAAATAGCAGCAACTTTTAAACAAAGCAGCTAATACACTTTTTTCCATTAAAAAATATTTAACAGCTTTCAAAATGAAAAAATAATAATTAAAATTAAAATAAACACATCATATCAAAAAAAAAATCCTTTCTTTTTCTCATGTTGCCAAAAAAATTTTTAAAATGAAATAATGCTTACTAAAACAAAAAAAAAAAACAATAAAATGTCAACCTAAAGAAATGATTTTCTCTGTCAAAAAAAAAAAAAAAAAATCGTCTGCGCATATCTTTATGTAGAAACATAAATGACTTCGAGTTTATTCGCCGATAACTGAATACCTAAATTTAAACGTTAGCGTGAAAATAAAAAGAAGTCATATCAACAATAAGTATTTCACAGTTAAAACCATAGCTGCGGAGTCGGAGTCAATCTCATTTTGAGATCAAGGAGTCGGAGTCGAATATCCAAGAATCGGAGTTAGTCATTTGTCCTCCGTGTATAAATTTTTGCCAAAGCTACGAAGTCAGAGTTGAAGTCGGGGAGTCGGAGTCCGATTAACTATCGGGAACAGGAGTCGGAGTCAGGTGCCTCTAAATTCTCGGAGTCGGAGTCTGGAGCTTGGCGTCAAGAGCTATTTCCAACAAAATTTGTTTGAAGTAAATCCGTCTTCAAGTACGGAATCTACATTGACTTTCAGTTTCCCCGTATAGGCGCTAATGTTAAGGGATTTGAACTGTTCAAAATTGAACGGAAAATTGTTCAAATAAAAAAGATATTTCATATATTCGTTTTTCATCAAAAGCTTTTTCCTACAAAGTTTGTTTGACGCAAATTCGCCTCACAGTTCGGAATTGCCTTGAATTTCCCCGTAGGCGCTAATGTTAAGTTTTTTTGAACTGTTCAAAATTGAACAAAAAATAGCTCAAATCAAAAAGTGAAATATGGGAATGAGGTGTCTTTGCCGAGATCTTTCGAACAAAAAAAAAGTTTGTTCGAATCGGACTATTTCTTCAAAAGTTATTAGGAGGGGACAGACCGACAGACAGACAGACAGACCGACAGACATTTTTCCCCATCTCAATACCCTACTTTCCAATTTTTATTTATTTAATTATTTTATTTATTTTTGCCTTTTTTTTTTTTTTTTGTTTTTCGCGATATTTTTAAGATGCATTAAGCCTTCTTTCATGCTTTTTTCTTCTTTTTCTGACTTTTACTGGGAAAGTAGGCTAAAAAGTAGAAAAGAAGAAAAAAAAATTGAACAGCTCATTCACATACATTTGCGCCTTAATTCATGGATTTCAAAAATTAAACAAAAAAATATATTTATCTGTAAAGATATATTCATGCATATTTATTAAAAATATTTTTGTTAATATAAGTTAGTTGTTCTAATTATATGAATAGTAATAATTAAGTCTAAAGAGAAATACTGTATGCAAGTATTCAATCAGGCATTCGCTTATGTTTACGGTCCAGGTACTCATGCACCAGGTATGGCAATTTGCTCTCCCTTAAATTCACGATGTAGAAAATGTTTTATATTTTTCAAGTTTCAAAATGTAATGTTTGAAGAGGAATGTATATTATTTTCGAGATAAATTATACAATTCTGATATTCAAATAGTTCGCCAATTGTAAGCTTTTTCTCTTATGTTCGAAATTAAAACAGAAAAATGACAGCACGCAAGTCTGTTAACTTTGGGGAAGAGAAAAAAAACGCTTATACCGTTTTTTCTCCCTCAAAAATATGCATTTTTATGGTCTTGTAATGTTCCCGGTCTCATTTCTACTGTTGCAATTTAATTAAATCACAATGACGACTTTTCATCGATTCTTCAATGGGAATTTTGAATGAAGAACTCTTGCATAATGGCAGTGCTTTCTTAGCTGTGGAGAATTCCGCTCATATGAAAGAATGATTTTAAAATATTAATTTTGTTCCGAACAAAGTTTCGATTCGAAGCAGAAATGGACAATTTGCAGGTATCAGATGGAACTAGTCCCGCGAGTACATGAAATCCTTCTAATGGGACGATTCTCTCTAATGGGACGATCGAGACAAAAAACAGCGTTACATTGAGATGGAATGGAAAATCAGAAACAAAAAATTAAGGATTGAAATGCATGTTTCGTTGATTCAAAACACTTACGACAACTTAAACAGTCTTATTGCGACAATTTCATTTTAAGTACAACGTACTAGCAGCTCCGTTTACTGGAATCCGCTCCTCCTGGGCGGTTCCTACATGCTAGCATGCCTAAACAGATACACAACATGTCTACAACATGACTAAGAGGAGACTTATCGTTAGCAACCAGATAAAACAATATCAAATGCGGTATTAAAGGATGGAAAAAAGCAAAAGGCCGGGTATCACTTGTATTTGTCACTAATTCGATATACTACCTAACTCGACATAACGCCACCATAGAATCGAATCCGGCAGTGGCGTTGTATCGGTGTTTGACTGTGTATTTTCGCTGTTACATTCCTAAAAAAGCACAATGAATTCTCAATGAGAAAAACGTGTAGCAAGTTTTCAAAAGTACAAGAAGCACGTAAGATAGATTGGGGCACGTTTACGCAGTGCCATTTTTTAAAACGAATAATAACTGGAGAGCCAACAGTCATAACATATTGACATTGCACCCTAGCAAATATCTTCACAAGTTGTTGAGCATCAATCGAGCTTCGATCTATCATGCAGAAAGGATAATATATTTTCTACCAAGTCGAGTAAATTTTGAGTTGAAAAGTTTGAAGCTTATTGTGAATTAATAATATTATTTAGTTAAGAAAGAACAAATATATAAAAATGAGCCGAATTTTATCCTTTTTTGAGAATTGTATTTGTATGAACTGAAAAGTAATTTTTTTTTTTTTTTTTTTTTTTTTTTTTTGCACGTTAAAAATAAATTCAAACTTGACGACGGGGCAAGTTTACGCGTTGACATCTGAGCACCTTTACGCACATTCTTCGTGTGTCTTACTTCTCAACGTGTCCCTGACGCTTTTTTTACTCCGAGCTGTCTCAAAACTTTTTAGTATTTTGGGGCTATTTAGTTTTGAAAACCACCATTTAATTTTTAAGTGAGTTACAAATTCGTATCTTATAGCTTACAATCATGAAATTCTGATTATAAGCTATAAGATACGAATTTGTACGCATGAACACGTCTTCATGCACGTTCAGCTTTTACGTTATACACTATTCAGTCTGTAATAAATTTGCTTTACTGTAACGATGGAAAGACAGTGTGTTCAAAACACTAACAGGATCACGTTAGATGTCAAAATAAGTATGCATGCCCTATGTCCGGGGCAAGTTTACACAGCCGACTTGGACTCAAAAATACTTTTTTTGCGGTTAAAAACACAAACTGATCAACAACCGAGTATACCAATTTTGACTTCATCAACTGTTTCATAAAACCGCAATGTCTAAAATTTCCTAAGTTCAAACATAAAATTTAGAAAATTCATTTAAAAAAATCCGCGTAAACGTGCCCCTATGTACCCTAATGGCAATAACAATAATATTACTTTTCCCGTCTGCGTATTTCAGCATTGTTAACTGAAACCTTTTGTTTCTTTTAAAGTATTTATGGTCTTTTTACCCTTCAAGTATTTAATTACTTTTTTATTCTTACGTTTAGCAAAAATTTCCCTCTCTCACTGTTTGCCACCTTCGTAAATGGCAATTTCTGTTGCACAGCCCTAGCAACAGCGTTGACAACATCTCTCTCATTAAGAAGATTCTAAATTGCTACTTCAGGAAAAATATTTCTAACTCATTAACATATTTCAGGAACATAACTAATACATCTGTTTGTGCGATGTGCCATAAAGTAATGTAAATTAGTTCGCAGAAATTAGGCAGGTGGCTCGCGTTGTGATTCATAAATGTTCTTTATGGCACTGCAATAGGTCCTTGAGCAGTTTTAGCAGTTAATTATGTAGTAGTTTCAAATTGATGATGTAACTTAAAAAACCGTGTTTGGAAAAAAAAAACTTACTCTTCAACACATTGCTGACATTAAATATATTGTAAAAATGGCACCCTAATATCAGATATTAAGCTCGGTTTTAGAATTTTTTGCGGGAGCATATGCGCATAAGTTTTTCTTTCAGCATTCCCATGCAGTATAACCTATCAAGGTTCTTGCGCCAAAAAGCCCAACAGAACCAATCGGAGTTCAAACTATAGTTATAACTAATACCAAGTTTCATAGGTATAGGTGCTAAGGCATTCCTGAGAGAGTGTTCAAACGTTCAAAATGGTTGTTTTATACGATTGAATAGTTGTTTTCATATTCGTAGTCTCCATTAACATTTTGCTCTTTACCTCCGGACTTGAGTTGAGTTTAGCCTATGACTTTCACTAAAATAGAAACTATTATATCTACTTTTCTAATTGATTGAGAAAATTAGAACAAGCTTAATCTGAAGTTGAAAGAAAATTTTCTTTAAAACGACGTAGAGTGTTAAGGGGAGTGGGAAATCTGTCTTCCTTTTAATGGTCAATTTATGTAAGATTTTGCTAAAAAAAATTTGATTACAAAAAAAATAATAATAATATGAATAATTCGAAAATTAATTTCTCCGAGGTGCTAACCACCAATGCTCGAATTAATTTTGTACCCAATTTTAAGACTGTAGGTGCTATGGGGTCTTCTGGAATTTTTAAGTAAAATGAGCCAAACCTATTCAACTGGGGAAAAAATCTTTCTTTTTCAAGTGTTTATGTACAGGTTTTCTTTTACAGGAAACGAATTTGTCAGATCCGGAGGGAGACCTACCTGGAAGTTGGATGTCTTCTTCGTGAGAAAGGGAATTTAGTCTCAGAATGCAGTGGAAGTCTTCAGTGTCTGCAGCTCTGTTCGTTACATTTACGTTAGTTCCTTTTGTTGTGCCCGAAGAATTTTTCCACATGAGAAATAGACAGGATAATATGAAGTACAGGTCAATGGAAGACAAAAACATAGTTACCTCAACAGAAAAGGCAGAGGTGAGATTTTTCATTTTCTCGAAACCATATTTGATTAAAATTATAATTTATATACATTTTAAACTTTTTTAAATATCAGTTCTTATTCCATCCGAAAGGAAGTTTATGCTGTAAAATGTTCGAAATTTTTTGTAAAGCAGTTTGGAACACAACACATACACAACATTTAAGGTGGCATAAAAATCACTAATGCTCCCCCCTTATTCTGCAGAAATATTATTTCACTTTACTTTTTAACACACAGTCGAACGACAAAACTGTAATAAATTTCTTCCATCAGGGTAAAAATCACGGGTCCCCTTCAGGCTCAAGCCTGTGCCAAAAAGTGTCCCTTTTCCACCCTGTGCACGCCCCTGGCCACACATTATTTGCTACAGCGTCATGCAGCTACGTCACATAAAAGATGCAACGTGTCACAAATGGGTCAAAGTATGACTCCTATGAGACGTCACATCTCTTTCTTTTTTTTTTACTATGACCATGGTGACTCACGATGACGTCACTGTAACTTTTCCATTACTAACGAGGAGAATTAATTCATTTAATAAGCACTTCACACGGTTTTGGAAAATTTCAGTTAAAATGTTAAACATTAAAACTCCACAGCAGATTGTTATGATTTTCAATTGCTCTCTTTCTGTTTTTATCGATCCAAAAAGATGATACTAGTCTAAAAAATGTTTTTAGAAAGGCAAGAAAAAAAAACAGAAAGGTATGTTTAGCTTTTGCTGAAGCTTTTATATCCCCGCTTCGCTGGTAAGGGGAAAAAAAGTGGAGTAAAGAAAGGGGCCATTACGGGAATGGAGACCTCCAAAGTTGTGACAAGTAGACAGTTACAGTTACGGAGAACATGTGTAACGGTAAACGAACTGAGCCGTAAACCGAAGAGTGACGAACCGCATTTCAGGGCAATACTTTTTTTTTATCAGTTTTGATGTGCGAATTCCATCAAGGAGCCAAGCTCTGAGCTCAATTGAAAACATTGTAGCAGAAGTTTTATTATTGAACGCGAAAAGCTAATGATTCGATAACGACATAAATGTTTGTAGTTTTTAACAAGCTTCGGAACATAAATAAAAATGCAGTTTGATAATTAATGTATATTTTTTTAACTCTGAATTTTTATGAGATTAATAAGATCTGCCTGAAATACAACGTTGGCTATGAAGAACAGCGTTTTATCAACTAATACACTTAAAACACTCAAGTGTACTTTAAACAAAGGTTTTTAAAGTTATTCACTTCTTTTAACGAAATTCGATTCCCTTGCTTTAACTTAAAAAAAAAGTAAATACAGCACAAAGTTAAATGAATAATAAGGTATCCAAAAGAAAGGTAAACAGCTGGTCAATTTTTTATAAAAAATACTCTGAAGTTTAAAAGGAAATAAACAATTGTATGAAATTAATAATAGAAATCCTAGAATCAAAATTATGATTAACTGGTAATTTATGTTTATCAGTCGTTAGTCTTGTTGTTTTACTACATCTTCACTCTATAACGTTTGTGGAATGTGCGTGATTGGATGTAATCTAGGTATATCGCTGCCGGGGGCGCCCCAAACTAAAATTTTTGGGAGGGTGGAAATTATCAATAAACCGAATCAGACAATGCATTTTACCGATTGATATAGAATGAGCATGCACATAATATATCGTCTGCATCTAATGCAAAGGTGTCTAGGGACCCAGGGGTGTGCAGGGGGCGAGGGTCTTGGTGCAGAATGTCCCATCGACAATTTTTTAAAGAATGTGATTTTATAGGGGTTTGATACAACTTTGGGTTGACTCTGGTTTTGGGGGGTAGTTTGTTGTATTTTGAGGGGGTGAAAATTCGTACTTGGGAAGAATGAGCACCCCTGTTCTAATTAGAAGATACACTGAACATCATTATTATTATTTTTAACGCAATATTACACTACTGTCTCATAATTTGTTGAATCATCAGACAAAATTAGCCGAATAAGTTATCCTTGGAGAGGTAGCAGTGACCTCCTACCGGGGTTGCCCTGATCATCACATAAATGCATCATCCCCAAAGAACATCTCTGTACTTGGGAAGTAAAGGATACTTTTATAACAAAAACAAAACTTAACTGAAGATGCAATTAAAGTGCTTTTACCTCAAAACCAGCAGGGTTTTGAGTTTATATATAGCTGTTTTTCATTGCCTGTTTTGTTTACAATTAGGAATTTTAATTTGGGCTTTATTCCTCTGAATAGAGTATAAAAAGTTGGGGAAAAAAAGGAGCTTAGATGACGACTTTGAAAAACATAAACATGGTGCTCTCCAAGGGCGCCCATATGTAAAATTTTAAGGGGGGGGGGGTCAGATATTTTCCCATGGTTTAGCAGGATATTTTCAGCATGTAAACCGATTTCAGTACAGAATAGAGTTATTAAAATTTGACATTTTTAATAACTTGTCCAATTATGGCTGGAGAAGAAATGTTTTTACAGTTTTGCAAAGAAAAAATACTAAAAGCAAGGAAGTTGTTATTTCTTACCCAATATATGGGTGCCCTTGGAGCTCTCTCTGAACTTCCCATGCATAGATTTGTTTATTTTAATAATTACCAGCTGAGTTTTAAGAGAAACCTTATAATTGTAGATTGTTTGAAAAAGAGGTTAAAACATTATTATTCTTTTTTTTTTTTTTTTTTTTTTTTTTTTTTTTTTTTTTAATCTTTCTTTTCTTTGTCCTGTTCTTTTTCGGTCTGTTTCTTCATGGACAAAGTTACAAAAGGAACAGAAGTTACTAAAGTATTTGTTGTACAATAATTAATACACACATTGACAGCCATTTTAAGCTAAGGTTTCTAGCAGACAAAATTACATAAAATAAGGATCTTTTCAATCAGAGCACATTTCAATGACCAGCTATATTTGGTAAAATTTTCTATCATACAGTAAAAAACTGGCTTTATTCGGTATGTATGTTTCTCTGAACAAATGATCATCAAAGTACCGACAAACACATAAGAAACTATCATTCGTTTCCCCTGATATCGGTGAAACTTTTTATAAGAACACAATTTAATAAGAACGAAAGAAAACTATACCAACTGCCAAGAAAAGTAGAGAAAATATATAAACATGTTTAAAATGTTTTAGGATTCATTGAAAGCCCCTCCCTTTCCCCCTAAGCCTTGTGATTTTTGCATCTACTGTAACTGTTCGAACTTGAACAAGCATTTCTTTAAATTAAAGACAAGAATAATTTTAATGTCTTTCTGTTCAAAAAAATAAATAAATAAATAAATAAAACATGAACGAATCACAAAATATTAAAATATTGATATCAGTTGCCACAAAAATCTCGTTCAAGGTTAATCATAAAGACAATATTTCACTTTACGGGTTTTTTTTATTATTATTTTTTGCTGTTGAATATCCCAGGATTCAGCTGCGTGGGAATACTTTCTGACAAGTACTTCCACTTCAGATTAAACTGAAACCGTCACCGACTCTCCTTCTGGGGGCCGAATGTTACCCAAACTACTTTCAACGACTGGATCAACCTAGGGATTAAGGCATCCGATGTGGTCCTAAACATCCAGCCAAAGTTTAGTTTCAAGCTGAGAAAATAATTCTCTTCAGACAGAATCTAATCCATCATGATCAATTTTGAATGAACATTTCTTGTATTGAAAAATATTTGTGTAAGCAATTTACAAAAAAAAAACATGTACTTAAAGTTGATGTTGTTTTATTTACCCAGCAGTTTAAAACGTGATCAAAAATTTCGCCGAAGTTTAACAGTGAAACTATTATGAAAAATGCAAAATATTTTTTTATCAGGTGTTTTGAGTAAAACAATTAAATCCTTTATTATTCAGAGTGTTGTTGGGATTAGATATTCGGATTCAGTTTTCATATTCAGTTTAAATCAAGAATCAAATGCTGTGTCAGATGCATTAAATATAATTCGGAAGGAATTACGCACAATATATAGAATAGATAGTTACTAAAATAAATAAATGAGGCTATATATAATCATTTCCGGGTAACAATGGGGCCGTTTCCGAAAGTTTAAAACTATTTTTTTTCTGAAAGAGCAAGCTTAAAAATATAGGATCTGACCATTTTTAAATAATTTGACAAAGTTTAATATTTAAAAAAAGTTATTTTACTCGGTCCGCAGATTCAATTTTATTTTTTACGCTTCTGCACACGACATCACAAGTGATGAAATGCCATTAGTGCTGAGTGCAATATTAAATTACCATCTTTACTCACATGTACTGGCAACGATATGGTTGACAGCAAGCGTAAAGCGCAATATTTAATTCACATCTGAATTATCATAACCTGGAAACGCGTTAGAAAGCAAGTGTCAGCACTCAGCTCACCAGTGGAATACGCGCCTAAGTTAATCACTTCCGACGTCATTAAGACCACGCCTTGCTTGAAAAATTGGACATTTTAAAAAATTAATTAAAAATGAGACGTTTTGAAAATAAAAGTTTTTCTTCGCTCCATGTTTTTTTTTTTTTTTTTTTTTTGCTCATTCTATTAACTTTAGTGACTAAAAGTTGTATTTTTGACTGACGGAAAGAACACCATTAGAGCCGTTATATTTCCCCCCAATGGGTGTAATTGACTGCAAATGTAAATTGGTGTAAAAGTAACAGAACACTGCGTTTCATATCGCGGTAAATGTTGATCGTACGTCAAAGTTTTTGTGTTCGAATTGTTTTTTCAAGCTTATAATTTCCCAAAAAGCCATATAAAGGATTTGAAGACCCTAAAAAAAGCTAGATTTCGTATTTTTTCACTAATTCTTTTCTTCGGTTCAAACATTTCATAACTTAACCCCTTACTTTGACCATTTTTAGAATTATGAAAAGTTATTTTCAAATTTTGTAACAAAAAAGAATATTTTTTTTTAATTGAAGAAAATGAAAAAAGGAAATATTAGGGAACCGAAAAGTAATGCCTTTTTTTCAAACAAATAAAATTTTTTAAGTTTTTATTGTTAATCAACGATGAAATTACCCTAGTTATCAACAACAACTTTTTGTCGTGTAGTGCATAAATTTCCAATCCCGTATGGATAAAAATTAATTGGTTTTTGAGCAAAATATCTGGAGATGGCATTTTGGGTTTTGGAAAATCTTTAAAGGTTTTTTCTTTTTCCTTCTTTCTTTTTTTTTTTTTTTGTCACACATAGTTAGGAAGCGAAACACATTCTTAAACACACAAGACTTATCTTTTTTGGAAACAAAAAACGATGCTTTATATGAAAATTGCATGTGATCGTTTCTCGCAAACGCTTTATCACTTACAGTTGAGCTGCAGTGGTGTCGGACTGACGCTCCAAGTACGCCATGCTCTTAAAATTTTTTGTGCTGCAAAAATGCTGGAGCACTGCATTTAATTAAATTAAAAAGCGAATATTTGCCATATTTATAGTGATAGCAAGAACAGAACAACTTAAAATTATTATTTTAGTGAATTTATATAATACTAGTGGTACCCGCACGGCTTTGCCCGTAGTAGAAACTTAAAAGGTCTTTTGGTTCACCTGTATATTTACAAACAATGTATGGTGCATTTCTCGCCAATTGGCTTGCCCATGTTACGGTTCCTCATTATGACAAACTGGTAATTTACTCGTCCATCTTATGATCATTTTGTTCGGGAAAATGTTCTTAAAATTGGAATAGAAAAACAAAAAAATCGAATTTTCAAAAAATCGCTCCGAAGTCACACCCCCATGCTACAAACTAACTTTGTGCCAAATTTCATGAAAATTGGCCGTACGGTCAAGGCGCTATGCGCGTCATAAAAATCCAGACATCCAGACATCCTGACAGAGAGACTTTGAGCTTTATTATTAGTAAAGATTTATTTCTACAAATTTGATCCGGATAAACGGAAGCCAGATATACGAGGTTCTCCTGCTTTCTAATAACATTTGCTACACAGTCACCTGACGATAACAAACGGTTGATAATGACGGTGAAATCAAGATGAATCAAGTTTTCGTCATGCTACATCAAAAAATGATGGTGGTCGTATTGGTCTACATGGCCTTATTTGGTACACCCACCTCATTAATTATCTATTTTTGCTAATATTCAATAACATAGAAAAAAACGTAATTTTTGAATTATTTGTATTCGATAAATTATAAAACAAATTTTAAACTTAAGTACATGTGTTCCCTATGGTCCTTTCAGGGTCAAACTCTATCTGATATGACCAAAATTTAACGCAAGAAAAACTCTGGCCTGTTTTGACCCCTTTGTCCACCCCCTCCCCGCTTCCCCATCCCTTCAAGAGAAAATGTTGGCTTGTTGTGAAACCATCCCCAGCCGAAAATTTTCTCAGAATTGACAAATATTATTGCGATTGTAGACACCTAATGTCTAACGGCTGAATCCAACTGGGACAGATTCAGCTTTCAACTATCCCATTACGAACGAATTGTTTATCCGTTACAGTTCTCTGGATCAGTATTTCTGTTATCACGTGTTTGATATTTTATGATGTTGCTTCCTGAAACTGGCTAGGGAGGGTGTTTTCCACTCTAGAATTCAGTTGGAAGATGATATTTTTTAGGGGTTTCTCATAGTGGGTGGCATTTTTTTTTTCTTCATTAGCCCACAGGAACGAAATTGAACTAGTTCTCACACTTTTGTGACCACTGGTGAGAAAAAGTATTTTCAAGTTTAACTTATTTGAAGAACAACTATAAAAAAAGCTCAGTGTTGAGGAGGATTTACTTCTGCGTTTGATCAAGCAGGACACAAACATTGATGAACATTGTAAACAAAAACTAGTTCAGCATTCCCACTAAGTATTTTGTTAGCCTTCTTAAACTGTACGTCTTTAATCAAAACTTGGTAATAAAATGTCCAGTAGAATGAGATTTGGTTTTAATTCGACGCACCTATAGTGCATTAAACTTCAGATTTAAACTTTAACTAATTCAACACCTTTTAATAAAGCAGAAAGGTTTTTTGGGGGAACGCATAGTTTGCACCGGTGATTCCCAACCTTTTTTGAGCTATCACCCGCCTCTAGAGGCTGACTGACACTTATTACCCCCCCCCCCTTTCTCTTTCCTTAAACGAGCTGATGTGTGCATCACATGACTTCCTTTTACCCCAATTTAATGTCATTTCCCCATTATTGGCATACAACCAAAAGGGAAGGTGCACAACTAGGCCTCACTAGGAGTCTACGTACGAAATTTTAACTTTCTAAGACATACCGTTTATGAGTCATGCGAGATATATACACACATACACACATACGCACATACATACGTACATACGGACGTCACGAGAAAATTCGTTGTAATTAACTCGAGGGTCGTCAAAATGTATATTTCGGGTGTCTGTAGGTTCCTAGGCATATATCCACGTGTGGTCGGATCGAAAAAAAAAAACTCAACATTCATTCGGGGGTGAGAAAAATGGAAATTAAGGCCGATTTTTGAGGGAAATTTTTTTCGCGAATACATACTTCCTTTTCTGTAAAAGGAAGTAAAAAGGTAAAAAATAATAAGTTGGCGCTAGTGAAGATTGATATTAATGGAAATACAAATGCTAAATTTTAATTTGAAGTAAAAGGTATGTACTAAAGCAATACAGCTTAACCTTAAAAAATAAACAAATAAAAAAAATGTTGACCTTTTGTAAGTTTTTTTTTTTTTATTCCCCAAAAAAGAAACTGGTAATTATGTTAGGGAAATACTTACCGAAGATAATTGACACACTTTTCAAAAAGAGAAATATGTTTTTATGAAATTATTGTATTTTTCAGATTAGAATCTGGGGGAGTTAAAAACTCTGGCATTTAACATTAAAATAACAGTAATATATGAAAAAAATTAAGTCATAAACTTGGTAATGAATGATGAAATAATTCCATAAGGTTCAACCGAGGTGTGAATAGGAAGCTCCTGAACTTATTTTCTTTTTACTTCCTTTTACAAAACAGGAAATATTGTATTCGCAAAAAAAATTTCACTCAAAAATCGGTCTTCATTTCCATTTTGCCCCGCCCCCCCCCCCCCCCGAATAAATGTTGAGTTGTTTTCTTTTTCAACCCGACCACACGTGGATATATAACTAGGAACGTACAGACACCCGAAATATCCATTTTGACGATCCTCGAGTTATTTACAACGAGTTTTCTCGTGACGTCTGTATGCACGTATGTATGTGCGTATGTATCTCGCATAACTTAAAAACGGTATGTCTTAGAAAGTTGAAATTTGGTACGTAGACTCCTAGTGGGCTCTAGTTGTGCACCTTCCCTTTTGGTTGCATTTGGATTTTCCTAAGGGGATCTTTTACACCTTGTTGGGGGGAAATCATTGTTAATTTCACTGCTCACTCAAGTGGTGTTAGAATGTGTCAAACACTTGGCAATAGATCGCCAAGCTTTTGGGCGCCAAATTTTGTCGGCGATTTATTATTATTTTTTTAATTTTTAAATCTGATTTTAATTTGGCCAATGATATTGACATTTAAAGAGTAAACCACTGAATTACATTAAAATTGCCAATAATAGGGAAATAAATCTGTGCAAAACTTTTTTTTTTTTTGCTTCAGTTTGCAAGAAACTAGAGGTGAAAATATTTGGTTTTTTTTTTTTTTTTTGCTTACTCCAAGGCGCTATTACCATTAAATTGGCGTAAAAGGAAGTCATGTGATGCACGCATCAGCTCGTTTAACTAGTGATTCCTTACCTGTTCTCTTAACAATCAGTTTCGTACGCGTTTTCAATTTCCATATTCGCTCTCTTATTACTATTCATATTTTTCCCCTTAAATACCCATCATCCCCTATCACACCTCACTAATTTATTGCCCCCTCAAGGAGTCCAATAGTCCCTTTTGGGGGTGATCGCCCCCAGGTTGGGAACCTCTGTTTTACACGAAAGAAAGTACGCGGTTGGAGAAAAATTGAGAGTCACCGTTTTAGGAAAAACTTATCTATAACGTCGTTGGATTGCCTTACTCGTACATTTGAATTATATTTGAGCCACCCAAAAATTCGCCCCAGATCGGTACCGAAAGGAACTCAAGCGCCTTCTCGGTTTCGGGGTCACGCGCATAACCCGTATCTCTTCTCAATCATCTCAGGACTTCGGAAGGAGCAGTTAGCGTGTTAGGGTCGATCTTTCAAGCACACTCCACGTCGATCTTTCCCGATTCCCTCCTCACCCCCCATTGATGACTCCATCTTACTCCAGACAGCTGAAGTCGTAAAGATCTTTCCTTTTTCTATTTTCATCTTTCTGCAATGGATACGAGGCGGTGTTCGAATTTGGCGCAAACATTGATATTCAACAAAGAATGAGTGCTTCTTTTATTATTTGAAAGAAACTGTAAAGACCTGAACTTTTCAAAAGGATTTATTTCGGAAGCCGTCAAGTTTAATACTTTCCACTGATAAATTCATTTAAAAATAATAAAAATAAAGTTTTAGGGTTTGGACGATGATGCAGTAAATGCAGAGAATATTATTCTTCAATTCCAGAAGAAAATCAAAAAAAAAAATAGACAAAGACACCGAATAGAATAAAGTACGAAGGATATAATACAAAAATAAATGCAAACATATCACAGAAATATTTCGGTTTTCATCAGCGTTTCTAATTATAGTTTGTCACCTGGTTTCACTATGTATCAAACTATTTACTATCAAAAGAGCTTATTCTATTATCAGAAGAAAAGCACTGGTCCTGAACGTCACTTTCCTCACCCCCCCCCCCCCACACACACAAAAAAACAACTCAGAATTTTAATAGTTTTCACGTTTTCAGATTTTTAACATCTTTCCAGGGTCTTTGGACATTACAAAGAGATCTGGAGGCTTGTTTATATTGAGTTCTGAATTCACAACCTAGAGATATTGATTAGAGATATTATTGTTAGAGATATTGATTAAAAAATCAGTATCTCTAAGAACGTATGTTTTACCTAACTTTGCAGTCAATCGTTATGGAATAGGAGTCAGTGTATCTACTGAAATTTGCAAGAAAGTTTTATTGACTTAGGAATGATATACTTTCAGAATGATTATTTTTTCGTGAATTTAGAAGTCCAGAACTCGCTTTCCAACTCATTCAGGGGTAAGTTGATCAGTACTGATGTCATGTGATATCTTTTGAGGCCTTATTAATTGAAACATTTAACTGGGATGCCAGTGAGCTGGTTTTTGTTGAAGGAATCAGAAACAAGAGGCAAAACAAGGACATTCTGAATGTGAAAAAACAGAAAACCACAAAATGAATTAAATTATTAAACTCAATGAAAACGTCTTCGAGACTGACTGTATTTTTATGTCTGCATTATATTCAGCTTGTGCTATGTCTTTGAAAATTTATTGCCAGTTTATTGATATAAGAACTGAAACATATTCAATTTGTTTTGTAACAGACAATAAAATTTTTTAAAGACAGTAAATTTAGTGTGCTATTTAAAAAAACCCACAAAATCCGGAAACAATTTCAACCTGATATTTTTGAAGGCCGTAGTGGGATTTTTTATATTTTGCCGTGAGAGACAAAGTTAAAAAACCTTACCTGCTTAAAAAAGAATTTTTACTACAATTCTTCCTCTGCTACTTCAGTGGCACAGTATGTTTGCATGGGCCTTGCCAAGATTTTCCCCTCTAAGTCTCTTTTTTCTCGACCTCTGTTTTCATGTTATTAACTGCCAAGGCTCAATTTTCACTACAACTAAGTTTCTTACTAAGAATATTTTCCATTATTTAATTTTAAATTTCATAACTTTTACTTCTTTTGTTTTCTTTCTTTGCGGAGAATCATACTGCAACAGCTAAATAACGATCTGTTTTTCCTCTATGCCTCCTGTCTTATTTGGATACTGTGGCTCTTTCACAAAAGTACGTAGAAGACAAAGAAATATTACAGTCTGTTGTTTAATGAAAGCAGGTATAATTAAATAAACAATTACATTTAATCTTGTTAAGCCAAAAAAAAGAAAGAAAGAAAGAAAGAATACATGGTTTAATCTGCTCCACAGAAACAAACATATTCTAAAAATACGAGTCTGCTGTTTTTTAAATGCAACATTTCCTTATTACCATCAATTTATAGATAGAATTTATTTTCAGCCCACAATTGTTTTATGTCAACACTCACTTACCAGTTTTAGAGGTCCTGATTACTAGCAGACTGTTTTAGAATCACTTGTTACTTGACAAATTCAAGTAACATGAATACAATAATGTAATAAATCTCATCTCAATTACCTTTACAAAAAGTATTTCATCCTTATGTAATACAACTGGTCAGCAGGCTCTAAGCATGTTTCAACCGAATGTCACTTCTGGAGCCGTATTGAAATTTTGCCTTTGCTTTAGATACAGAAAAGTACTATGAGGATTGCAACAGTGAAAACTGCATTATATTTATTAACTAAAAATGGGTGAAATCATCATTTCATGAACATTTTATCGGTTGGTTCATGAACTAAACTTAGTTTAGTGACATTACACTAACAAAAGGCTGATTTTAATAGGCTTCAGTTTTAACTGATGGACTAACTTATACTCTCATTTTGTACGAACTAACAAGATCAGTTATAATGCGGGGTTGGAAATATATCATCTATTCCTGCGCTTCCCCCAGCTATGCCAGAGGCCAATCTTAAGGATTTAAGTTTTGTAATTTTTTTAAATTTAACTTTGAGCAAACAAGAGGGAAATTTTGATAACGTATAGGCTAAATTTTGTTTTCCCCAAAAGTGCTATAACTATACCCGTATGCAAATTACAGCGAACAAAAGAAATTTCTTCCAGCTGCCAACAGTCTACGCCTAACTGTCCTGTACATAAACACGAAGATCACGCAAGTCTTCCACAAGCTCAAAACTAGACTTACAAAGAGTTATTTAAATATTTTTAGTAAGAAACAAGTCATCAATGGCGTTTTTCTTGGCTTTCAGCCACAATGGCTTTTTTGATGGGTTGAAATTGAACCAGTTTCATTTCTAAATGAATAATTTTATTGACAGATGCACTATTTTATCTTTTGAAGTAATGCCACGATGTGTAATATAGTAACAAGCAACACGCATAACTTACACAATTTTGCATACAGTAGAAAAAGTATTATACTGGTGTCTGTGCCGTTACCAACTTAAAAAAAAATCAAATTTTCTCTCCTGTTCACAATAATTCGCACACGAGTGTTGGTGTTTAGGTGTTTTTAAAGGCATTAAGTTGAAATAATGTAATGGTTTTTCTTAACCGGCAAAGACACCAAAAAATAAAGTCAACGAAAATTTAACACAATGATAGTTATTTTATTATGTTGAAAAAAAAAACAAATCAGTTCAGCTGCTAAAATGAAACAAAACACAATCGAACAGAAATCAATGTTGATCAAAGATTCAAGTGATGAAGTAAGCTGAGCAAATTGTTCCACACGGAAGTAATTTGAAAGTTTACTGCATGGCAAGAAAACTTTTACTATGTCTGATCACGAAACATAAAAGGATATTCAGACATTAAAACTAAACCGAGAAAAGTACAACGTTCATAAAGAGTATTTTTTATTGGGCACTAAGCTTAAAACGCATGATGTTTTCCAATGCTCTTTCTCTGGTGCTCTCGCGTAACAGTGGGCTACTAGCGCCAACACCATTGAGTACGTAAGATGCAAGTGCGTGAGTGCCTTATGAAACGTTAAATATCAATAGTGTTACACGGTGATTTTGAAAAAATGGAGGTAAAAGCTTGATTTTTTTAAACTAATAGCAGAATAACGGAGTGCGTTATGAAATATACGTTAACTAATCCAAATCGTTATGTGCTGAAGTGATATTTTAGTTCTTGTACCTATTATTATATTCTCCTTCCCGACCTCGTCCTTTCAAATTTTCCGGGGATGATGGGGGGAGGATATATACTAAAAGCAAATAAAATCGAAAAAGAACAAAAATCACTCCCACTTACATACAAATACATTAATTTCTCAAAGACAGGAGGGTATTTGCACCCTCCTTATGGTTCAGGGTTTTTTCCTGTTCTTTGAGACTTGTGAGTAATATTTCCATTTTGCTCCATACATTTTACATTAGCTCCAATTTTAAGATCCTCATAGCTCGTCCTTCAAACTAACGAAACAAAAGTATCACAGAAGAAATCGAGATCGCTGAGGAAGCAAATTTTTGCTCGTAAGATTTTTGCTGTTCTCTGATATAGAGAATATGGATTTAAGGAAAAACATCCAGCATCCAGTACCTTGCTGGTTAATTAAAGTTAGAAGTCTTAAATTCAAATATGTTTTTCGCAATCAAGAATTACGATAGAACCCTACTCGTTGCATTTCTTGTTGCTGCAATTGGAGTGGAAAAGAAATGACGAAGAAATTCGGACCCGCCATATTACGACTGGTGATTTTTCTATGCAAGATAATGCAAAGCATATCCATAAAAAAAGAAATTGTAATTTAGGATGCGGTAATAAAGACATAGTTATTATGGCCAATTTTCACTGGTGCACATATGATTAAAAATATTATTTACAGACAATATCATAATTGTATTTTAATTTCTTATCAATCTTGAATGATGGAAAAAAATAATCTGGAAGTTTTGTGCTTCTAAGTGAAGTTGTTTAGTTAAGTGCATCTACTATATAGGTGTTTTACCTGAATTAAACGTTACTTTACACAAAAAATGTGTTTTTAATGTAAAATCTACTTTAGTTAAGACTTGAATGAACTCAGCATTTGTAACCACGGAGACAAAAAAAAAAGTATCTCAAAATAGATATTAAAAATAACGAGCTGGACTTATTTTCCTTGTCCTGGTTCCCTGAAAAATCAAAGGAAAATTAAAACGTGTCTTGTGAGGACAAAGAATTCTTCGCCTGCTATGCCATGAGTTTCATTGTGGGTGAAGTTAAAGCGTAACTTAATCAGAGATTTTGACAATAACGTACATATATTACAACTATTAAATAAGACTCTATATAAGTCTATATATCATAGCCTTAACATATATGATGTGGGTTAGGTTTGTGATTTCAATCTGTTCCTTTTCTGCAGGAAGTCCTGAAGCGATACGGGTATCTTCGCTGTGGTTCTGGCAGACGGCGGAACCATCCCACGCGGCATAAAGAAGGAAGACACGGAAGAGGTCGATGTGGCCCTGAGGAAATTCGGCAGGCAGTCAAGAGGTACCAGAACACATACAATATTCCAGTGACGGGCAGTCTTGATGAAGCCACACTCAAGACCATGAGTGAATCTCGGTGTGGAAATCCTGACAATGAGAGTCGAGCCTCAGCTTTTAAACCGATGATCAGGCCAAAGAAGAGAGGTGAGGTTCCATAATCAACAAGATACTTAAATTGCTACAGTTGGTTAATGAGATTGTCAGGGGTGCCCATCTTGGGGGAAGAGGTCATGGCGCAGACTGCAACATTGAGATTTTTAGGGGGGGTGTTTTGAGGGGTATTTTTTACTTTTGGGGGTTTGGAGGGAGTTTTCTAAATATATAGAGGGCTGCGTTCTTGCTCTTAGGGGGGGGGGGGCATCCCCGAGATTTTAATAAATGTGAAGTTCTAATGGTTTTAGTAATCTATTAGGTCAAAATGAAAAGAAAAAAAAACGTTTTGGGGCACTGATCTGTGACGAAATATTGCCAAGCGTTGTAATCAATTTTTTTTACGTTGTGATTTTTAAACAAGATAAAGTAGACTTTTAACTTCTTAAGCTCTATTAACTTATTTAATTAGCAAGTAATCCTTTTTCCTGCACTACGTAATGTATAGTTGGTCAACTATCGCCAAAGACATCATAATCTAAATTGTTGTGAACCGATCTAAGTTTATTTAAGTAATAAGAAGTAATACCATCTATACATTTAATAAGTCGAAAACTATCTTCAAAAACATTTGACGCATCCGATGGTATTTGCTCGAGTTTTTCATCTTCTTATAAATGCTTGGTTGACTCGAGCAAAGAGTATTAAGCCTTTTTTATGCACCAATCATTTTTCTATTCCATTTAAAACGAATTTCACAATCGCTTCCTTGTATCTAAACAGCAATTTATCAAAAGAACTTATCGAGAGGACTTGGATTAATTTTTAAAAGAAAAATTACTCATCAAAAGACCATGCTAAACATTTCAAATTATTACAAAAATCTTTGCTCCTAGTTGAATGATATTTAAAGAACGTATTCTTAATTCAGGGATTCACTTCAAAGATGGATGAATAAATTACGTAGCTCAAATTTCCAAAACTGAACTACAAAACACGGGATGTTATATCGTGCCATTCATAAGAAATTTCAATTTAACCTCGAACAAACAATATCGCTATCTCTAAAATCAAATTTTAACATTGTTTGAACGATTTTTAACTTTGATAGGAAATTTGATATGAAAACCAAATCTAATGCAACTTTTACCAACAAGAAATGTATATTAAAAAATCTTCAAACGGAGCAAATGGGAGTTGCAGTTGACTTTGCAGATAAAATAGAAAACAATAAAAAAAATGCCATATGTAAAGTATTCCCTTTTGCAATTTGCAAAGAATCAACCCAGTTTCATTAATATTATTTCTTTCCGTTTCTAATGTTGTTGGAATCATAGGAAAACGTACATGACATAAATACCAACATAGCATGTATACAGTGCGGCGCAATAGTTTAAGCACAATGCAAATATTTGAACAAAAAGTAAGTATTCAATGGAATACTTATAAATATTGTCTACTGTAGATGAATAGTGTGCTCATAGTATGTAACTGAAGGTTAGGAAAAAGTTATCGTAACAAAAACCAGAAATTATTATTTTTCTTTTTTTTTAATGTCGCAAAGGTTTTGCACAGTTCAGATTTTATTCGAATATATCTTGAAAAGTGAAAGGTTGAGGAAAAAGAAATTTTTTTCTTAGACTATTTGGAATATAAAGTGTAAATCTCAACGTGCAATGAAAATCCCAAAATCCTTGTAATTCTCACCTAAAGATAAAAAGGTTTGGAAGTTAAAAGTGAATCTAACTTACAACATTCTCTTATTTTAAATTGGTGCAGATTGTGCATGGTGTTTACTACGTGAAGGGCCTTTTAAACATGCGTATCATTCAAAAAGGTCAAAAAGGGCCGTGTTTTGTGAAAATAAAGGAATTAAAAGAATGGCTCGAACTGACAATGTGTCTCTTAATCACATAAAACTTCAACTTGTATCATAAACATCACTGGGCAGCGTAAGTAGATGAACAACCTAGTCGGAACTCATCAGAAAACAAAAATTCGCACATGAGCATTTTCTGAAACAGTCACAAATGAGCAATATTGTAATGTTTGTAAACCAAAAAAAAAAAAGCATCTGAACAGCAAATTAGCTTTTAATTTGCTACTAAAACAAACAAATTATCAGTTAAAGTAAAGGTTAATGTAACTAATTGATGTCATTTACGTCATAAATCAATAACACTAGTTGGGTTGCGAAAAATAGCCACCAGATTGAGAATGATCAAAAAAAATTTAGTCACACATTTATTCATTAAGTCGTTACAATGTAACTAAATAAACAGATTTTGTTTCTTATATTTTGTACTATTCAATAAATATTGTCATGCTGAAAAAACATATTGATCAAACAAATTTTTAATATTTGCTTTTAACTAAAAAGCTAAGTGAATTTTTTAAATTCAAAATCTTCTATTATTTATAAAATCATTTTTATTTTCCAGTTGGGAAACGAAGCCACAACTACCAACAATTTTCAAGACACAAAAGAGAAGCAAGCTTAAATAATGATGCCATTGAAAACGGATTTTTTTCTTTGTATAACTTAAATCCAAAAGAAGAACCTGAGAGAAAATTCATAAACGAAATACTTCATAAAGTAACTGTCGATTATAAACATCTGAAATCCGAAGAAAGGATATTGACAGAGTTTTCAAAGCCCACCTCGAAGTTTTTCGTCCATAATCCTGAAACTGAAAAAGATAACCTGGAAAATCAAAAAATAACTTTTGAAAGTGCTGTACCAATTTACGAATTCGTGCTTGGAGAACGGAGGCCATCAGTAGAAGAACCTCTTCCGCCGGGAACATCAATCACTAGGAGAAAAAGATGGCTGGAGAGATATTTGCAAGAGTTAGAAAGCGGGGAGCTCGACCGAAAATTATTGGAAAACCATGAAGAAACTCAGAAGAGAAGAAGAAAACGCTCCCTGGCAACTGGCGTTGAAGGCCAATCTTTTACGAATGTAAGCATTTATTAAGTATTCAATATTAATTCGGCTCAAAATCTTTTAAATGTTATTCTAAGTTGAATGCAACTAACGAATCTTCGTCATTTTTGGTTGAAAAATGTATTTTTTTAGGAATTCGTTGCCCAATATTTTCCTGATCAAAGTATTAATTATGAAGACAATTACCATGAACATAACAGCAAATGCAACAAAAATATTTGTATTTTATCTATAACGAAACACGTGCTCTCTTAGAGATAAATCTCTAACTTCCGAGCATTTATTTACTGTAAAAAAAAATTCATCAGTTCCGTCGATTCTTTTCTAACTGAATCATGAACTCAGGCCCAAATCTCTTGAAAGTTTCGTCAATTCGGCGAAAAGTTTACTTAGAGCATTTTTCCGGAAGCCATTTTACAAAACAAGACGACCAGTTCGTGAGATGTGAAGATGCATTTCAGAGAGCGTAGTTGTAGAAAACGTAGTCTCAGAAATGCATCGCTCACTTTCATGGATTCTTCAATCGTTCGTCAAATTTCATCATTTGCGAAGATTCTTGGTCAGAAACTCAATCTCAGATCTCCCGAAAAGTTAGTCAATTCGACGAAAAGTTTTATTGGAGCATTTATTATTGAACAATTTCGTGAACCACGATATACATTTTGTGCGATTTGTGGACGCATTTCTGAGAGTGAAATCTGAAGCTGTTTCTTCAAGAATTCATTTCAAGTAATTTATTCCCAAGTACTGTTTTTTATTTAGTTTCCTAGACGAGTAAAAGTCTAGGTTTTTTATTTAAATTCTCGTAAAAAAATACTCTTGAAACAGAACTATTCCAATAGATAAAATTTCTTTACTTCATAAAACGTCATCAAAATGTTTAAAATCTTTCGTTTTAGAATTTCGTGGATGTGTCCAAAAAATTTACAACTTAAAATAATATTGAATTTATTGAAGAACTTTAATCGAAAGAAGTTATCGAAGGATTCCAAAACACCTTTAACTTTCCTTAGAGCGACAAAGTGGCAGATTTACCGGATTGGGATTGTCAAAATGCCTTTCGAGGAACCTATTTGTATATCACAGAACTACGTAAAACACTCTTAGTATCACTTTTTGTATCTCCTTCGGAGCACCTCGCACGTACGATATTTGCAAAATGTTAAGTCTGCCACAAGGCGGGACAAAGGAGATAACATTGAAAAATGAATCCTCTAATAAATCCTTAATATGTACTAAAAGAGTTGAACTCATTCGTTAGATGCCTTATAAAATTTGAAAAAAACATATACGAAAGTGAAAAAAAAATCCATAAAAATAAGAAAATGTTTTTGATTGAGGTTTGGGTTTATGTGACGCAGGCTTAGAGAGCACAAAACTCAACTTTGGTCCTGGGCCATGAGGTCCTTTTAGCTCAGCGGTTTAAGTACTGGGTTACATCCCAAAAGTTCCATGGATCAAAACCCGGCACTGACACATGTCGCTCACCATCTGTGTCCACATCAATATGGCACGCACATGTGGCGTACGAATCATTGAAAAGAGACAAAGTGGAGGGAGAGAAGACTTTCATTCGTGAAGGAAAGACCCCAAGTCATGTGACAGATTTTAAAGAAAATCATTGGAAGAAATCAGGCTTTCTTCGCTAGATTCGCGCAAAGTGTGTCAACCATTCGTCGTTATTGAGTCACGTGACTTGAGCTCATTGCATACGCTTTTACTTAGCCAACGATAGGACTTGCTATTCATGCTTTCAGGTACGGTGTGGACGTGAAAGTTGAGCAAAGTGTGTTTGTGGCGGGGTTTGATCCACAGGCTGCTAACTCAGTATTTTAACCGTTGAGTCAAAAAGACCTCAAGACTTGGGTACAAAGCTGGGTTACGTGATCTCTGAGCGTAGATTAAGGGAACGTGCCTTTGAGGAAAATCCCGAATCGTTTGGTACTAGGCCTTCAAATTCTTGCTCGTAATAGATATTTTATGCATTAGAAATGTATGATTTGTTAATGCTGTGGCATTTCCTCAGGAAGTGGTAACATGGAGACTGGTTGGCTCAGCTTACAGCAACCAACTTACAATCAATACCCAAAGAACTGCTTTAGCTTTAGCCTTTCGAATGTGGGGCGAAGTTATACCACTAGTATTTCAAGAAGATATTCGTTCTCCAGTTGATGATGTGGATGTACTAATTGCTTTTGGAAGAGGTAAGTGAGCAAAGGTTCAAGCTAACACTAACGTTATTAGTCAAAATAGCACTCATAACTTCTTTTCCTCTCATTTCCTATTTCATGTTTTGAAAGCTACTTTTTAGTTTGAGTTTATCACTGCTATATTCGTCAGTTTTCGAACATATTTTCTGTTCAGAATGACTGTCACTCCTATTAAAAATGTCAAGGAGTTTTATTTTCACGCTTTGTAAAAAAATATTTAGCTATATCTTTACCTACTATGAACAACAAATGTGCTCATTTTTAATTTTTAATTGTATTTTGTATTTCGAATTTTGAGAATGTACTTGCTAATGATACGAAGAAACGTTAAAACGGCATTAACATTTGACTTCCTTTTGCAGTCGAATGTCTAATATTTAGTGTATTTTTATCGCAATTAGTTGGCTCCATCGGAAATTGATAATTTTTATCGGTTAAATGTGCTGTTTTTCTGCATTTTTCAACAAGGTACTCTCCAGAAAAAGGGGGGGGGGGCATGGTACAGACTGTGCCTTTGAAATTTTTAAGCAGCATTTTTCAGCTTTTAAGGGGAGAAGTGTTCCCGCTCTACGGAGCGCTGTCGTATTTGGGAGGGGGAGAGTGAGTCATCGCTCCTGAGGTTAGTGTTCCCCCACCCTGTTTATTACATTGCCAAAGCGCAAAAATGTTCATAAAACAGAATAGTAATAACCATGACCACACAAAAACAGCAAAATAAATGTGATGATTTTTGTTATAAAAAGAGCTCTTTATTCTTTAATAGTTCCTTTCACTTTTCTTATCTACTATTATCTGGTGGAGCTTCTAAAGTAACGTTTCAATTCAAAGTATTTCAAAAAATCGTTTCCATTAGCTGCTTCCCATTCTTCGAAGTTAAATTTCCTATTCTTGGTTACCAGGATAATAATAAACACCCTGTTTATCTGCAGAGAGTGTAGATTATGTTTAGTGTTCTGCATTATGCTTATCTCACCTTCCATTTACCTTTTCAAATCCTTTTCGTGTGAACGTTAGTTCGTTTAGCTTTCTAGTCTAAGCTAATCAGCGCGGTGGAAAAAATAGTTCCACTAAGGACGTGTTTATGTTTAAATTCTGTGGGTAGCAGAGGTATCTTTGCACTCTAAACACTGCGAAGGGGCTCTTAAAGATGGTGGAAGATTGACCTGGCGCCAAGAGTTGTCGCTTTCCCTTTCATCGCTGAAACTGGATTCGGGGAGAATATAAACATGTGGAAATATAATTTTTGGAAATAACCGAGATAGGTTTTTTCTTTTCATTTTCACCTTCTTCTTTCTCCTTCTTTTTTCTTTTTCGTTTGGCATTTATGGATATATTTTTTGCGAATGTCAGAAGCATGTGCAAAAATAAATAAATTAGTAAATTAATAAAATAATGTGACAAAATAATTTTAAAAATAGAAGTGTTAAATAAATAATTTTTAAAAAGTGAAACAAGAAACGAAATAAATAAACTGATAAAATAAATAAATCAGTAAAAAATATAAACAAATGAATAAATATTAAAATAAATTTTAATATAATAAAAAAACAAATAATTTATGAATTGAAGAAAAAATAAAAACCTTCTGTTTCCAAATACTGGCCCTTTTTTTTGTGCTATCAACATCTTTTTCAAAATAATTTTTGTAAACAAAGTTAAAGACATGTAGAATATTATATTTGATGTGAAACAAATGACGCCTACTTTAGTTCTGATGGGATTATTTTTTATGTCACATGTTATTAGGTCAATGCAAAATATCAAAATACAGTAGAACATCGATTAACCGGAATGGCCGCGACCAAGCCCCCTTCGGTTAATTGAAAACTTCGGATAGAAGAGAACATTTAAAATTAGGCAAAATAAATTCATTAAGCCACCATTTGTTTAGGGGGGGGGGGAGATTTCAGTAAGAGTGGATAGTGTTCAACTCTCGTCAAAGTTTTAGATGACTTAAACTAGGAATTAATGTTTTTCGTCTTATTCGCAACGTATTGGAAAAATAGACCTAAAATTTGGCGACTGCGCTAAAGCTCAATCATCGAAAGATATTTTTATGTATTATTTGAGAAATTATAATGTATGTACATTTAGAGTAAAGGAACTAATAAAAACGTTTTTGATACATAAATTTACTCTTCGTGAGGAGTTTTTTTAACGACATTATGCAACGTTTCGAAGATTTTTTTTTTTTTAGTTTTGTACAACGAACTTTTTTTTTTTTGAATTGAAAATTTGATTGGCTGATAGCAAATGATGAAATGAAACGCGAACAATCGCTGAGAAATAATTTGTTATGTGTGGCGTCTGAGATTATAACGTTTAGGAACATAGAGCAATCGTCTGACCGCAAAGCTTCATTGCCGAAAATTTAATTTGTCAGAAATGACTTGTTCACTTTTATTTTATCCTTTCTTCCTTTCCTTTGTTCCATAAATTAATTTTCTAAGTTAATTATAACTTCTTTTTTGAAGAACTATTGCGTCATTCTTAACCTTTCAATGCTAAAAAAAATTCCGATCAAATGCAAACTTTCGCTTTTCACCATTATGTAATCATTTCTAGAAAATTTCTACCAAAGTCGGCGACAAATACTTCTTCGATAAGTGTAAATATTTTTGTCTCGAGTGTTCTTGGTAAAACGAACGAACGGTATCAGTCCTTTCTCTTCCTCCCATCAGAGTGCCAAAATCAAGTGGGTGACAGTTTTAGGTTACCTTTTTTTCCAGCTTTCTTTTCCAGTGGGCTTTGTTGAGGACACGCGTCGCTGAAACAGTAAACTTTAAATAAACATTTCTATAAGTACTAAGATAGCGAGGGCAAACAAGAATCGAAGAATGAACATTTCTTTTTTGCAATCATCAAAGGTTATTTATTCTTTGATCATAATCCAGTAAGAGAATGCTCTCTCTTCTGTCGTTATTAGGTACTTCATTAGCTATGGTAAATTGAAAAAAGTCATTGAACAGTGAAATCTCATCTTTCATACTTTTAATGGACGTTTTTGAAGTTTTCTATGAAAAACTAGTCATGTCATTCAGTACTTTGCTCACCAAAACCGTTGATATTGTTAATACATTAGTTTTGTGATGGGGTTGTTTCCTTTCGTCAAAAGTACTACTTTTAGCCACTGAAAATGATAGAATAAGCAAAATAATAATAATAATAATAATAATAATAATAATAATAATAATAATAATAATAATAATAATAATAATAATAATAATAATAATAATAATAATAATAACAACATGGAGCGAAAAAAAAATTTGCATTTTCCCAGCGTTTGATTTTTTTTAAATTTTTTTATTGTCCGATTTTGGAAATAAGGCGTGGTCTTTATGACGTCACAAGTGATGAACTTTGACGCGCTACTTCACTGGTGCACAGAATGCTTACGTTTGCTGTATACCGCTTTTCCAGACTATGGTAATTAAGAAGCGGATTAAATATTGCGCTCTACGCTTGGCATCAACCATCTCGTTGCCAGTACATGTGAGTAAAAAAACGAATTAAATATTGCGCTGATGGTATCAGTGAATGGCAGTACACCATTTGTGATGTCATGTGCAGAAGCGTAAAAAATGAAAGTGAATCTGCGCAACGATTAAAATAATTGTTAAAACATATTGAACTTTGTCAAGTTATTTAAAAAATAGTTAAATCCTATGTTTTTAAGCATGCTCTTTCGGAAAAAATGCTTTGAAAATGTCGGAAATAACCCAATTATCTTGGAGTTTAAATCACTGTTTGAGAAATTATTAGCAATTTTTTTTTTTTTTTTTTTTTTTTTTTTTTTTTGTTTGTTTCTTTCATGTAAAATATTTTTACTAGTTAATGCTAAGAGATTACTTAAACAGCATAAGCACGTGCAGTTAAAATTTTAAGAAAACAAAGCGCAAAACAACACATTACTTCTTGATCTATCATGACTAGTGATTGCAATACCGTTATACCGAAATCTGGTATTTCGAGCAATTTCGTTATACCGGTATTTGCTGAAGTAAAATACCGGTATTTTCGGTGTTCGCTAAAAATAATAACTAGTGTCAATTAGAGTATATTCAATTTAACTAATTAAATATCTACTTATATTTTAAGTGTTTTCTTTTTCTATGATACAGAACCAAAAGCAATCTATTGATGTAAAAATTTGGCTTCAGAAGCACCAACTAACAGGATGTCATTAAACAAAAGTTGCGAAAAGATTGAAAAATTATATTGCGTATTGAAAAATTATTTGCGTAGATAAATCGCATCTTCGTGCACTTTTGCGCACCATGTTTTTGTTTTCCATTTCCCAGATTCCACTTTCCCTTTTATGAAAGTTGATTTCGAATGTCACTTTCCAACCATCAATTGAAGTAATACTTCATTTCGTTTTTAATAATTTGTCTCAACTGTACTCAGTTTGGCAAAAACGTTTTCTTGGCAACATAACAAATGGTAATCAGTTGTCACCAGCAACGATTTGTTGTCCTGTCTCGCTATTTGACTTTATACTTGGCAGGATAATATTTAGAAATGATAGAGTGCCTTGAAAAGTTGCAAACATGTAAAGCATAATCAATTCAAAAATATTTTCAGATTTTAAATAATTATAATTGCAAGAATTTTGAAAAGAAAGCGAAAACAAATAAGAGAAACTCACGAGATCATATTTCGTCAAGTTTATCGTAAATTTCAAACCAAAGGGATAATAAAGAAAAAAGCAAATCACTCTTGCTGAAGAGAAAATGATGTTAATGTTGGACAAGTATCGTCTTTCGGAAATAAATTACAACTAGCTATAAAAAAAAAGTAGTGATAATAATGCACAAAATACAAAATGCAAAAGAAACAGACACAAAATGATATATCAAAAAAAAAAAAAAAAAAAAAACATGCACGAGACCGAATTATTTGAAGATGAAGGACTTCTAGAAAATTAGAGGAGGTACATCGCTCATTGTTCACAGTACCACCGACCTGCGTGAATTACAAAAGAGTATTTTTAACTGTTGGAAAGTTAAACACACTAAAATGAGTTCCAGGCTTAGAAACAGTTCAATAGATGCATTATGTTTTTTACTATTATTAATTAATTATTATGACATTTGTTCCTTCATTTTTTATATCATCGCCTCAGTGCAACAGTAGGAGGTCTTAGTGTTATTTCTGGGATTAGATGTCTTAGTGCTGCTCTGAGGCGACAATACGTTTTCATAAATAATACGATTTTTGTACAAAATTATTAAATGGGCAACGAAACAATATGTTTTTTTTTTTTTTTTTTTTTTTTTTTTTTTGAGAAATTTCAAATACCGGTATTAATACCGGTATTCTGGTATCAAGTTTTAAAAATACGGAATACCGGTATTGAATTTTTGGTCCGGTATTGCAATCCCTAATCATGACCAAATGAGGCAGTGAGCAGCAAAAAGGACGTAAGAGATAAAATTCAAAATTTGAAGATAATCAGTAAAAATGGTAGGTGGATCTTTCCTCTGTCTCGGGACAAGAGATGGTACTAGAGTAGTCTTGGTAGGTGCTTCTGCTAAAACAGATTAACCGTGAAAATAGAAGGTGCAGGGGACTTCGAGATGTACGTACTGCATGTTTTGGAAAAAAAAAATAATGAAAATCCATCTAGGATCTGAACTTGAAACGCGATTTACTCGAAACTTGAAATAGTTCACTTACATCCCTCTGCTCTCTTCTCACTGCCTCAAATGACCATATTCCTCACTCTTTTTCCACGTTTCCTATAAAAATAATTCTTTGAAATTTCTTTCAGTTTTGGTAAAATATTATGTTCCGTGTTTTAATTTATTTTCGGATATAGAAAATAAAGTTTTTTTTTTTTTTTTTTTTTAATTTTTTATTGACATGTGAACGGTAATAAAAGTATTTCGCAACGCACAATTTCTTTTCTGAATTTCCTCTTTTATAATCGGTGACAGTTCAGAGAAATATATTTTTCAGCGACTAATCAAATGGGGGTGGGGGATGGGGGTGCTATGCGGCCTTATCCTCCCTGAAGCTATACCAGAATTTAATAATCACTACAACTCTTTTGTTTCTAATGTGCTTATTCCCAGACAGCATTTTTGCTTGAAACAAACTTGGAACAAATATTATTGCAATTCTGCAAACTTGCATCAAATTGGATGCGACAAATCTGCAAGTCAGATGCAAACGAGATGCAAGCTAATGCAAGCTTTGTAGTCCCCACGAAGTGAACTTGCAGCAAGTTTGTCCTGCAAGTCTTATCAAGCTTGCTGCAAGTTCGTTGCAAACTAGTAGAAAAGTCATTTTTGTGTAAACAAACGTGCTGCAAGTTCATAGCAACTTAAGCTTTACCATCTCAAATTTCCTTCAAACTGTATTTAAACTGAGCTTTGTCATATTAAATTTGCTGCTAGTTCATTGCGAATTTGTGTAGCGTTTTTCGCTTGCAGGAAAATTGCTTTGCGATTTTGCAAACTTGCATGAAATCGGATGCGACAAGTCTGCAAGTCTGATGCAAACTAGATGCAAGCTTATACAAATCTTGTAGTCCCCACGAACTGAACCTGTAGCAAGTTTGTCCTACAAATCAGAGGAAATTTGCCGAAAGTTCATTGCAAATTTGCTTAGGTGCATCAAATTCTGAAAATTATCTGCAAACTAAAAGAAAAGTTAGTTTTGTTGCACCAAATTTTCAAATTAGTGAATAAGTAGCCGTTTTGAATAATAAGTATTGTGAACCCACTGCAAACTAGAACAAACTTTTATTGAATGCATTACGAAAATATTTGTAATCAAACACAAATTTTATTCTTTTAAATTTACATTTGTAATACACTCCTTTGAAAAAAAATCATTCATGTCTCAAAATTAGTATTATTTCTACCACACGATTGTCTCAGTTTCAGCAAAAACTGTAGAAAAATAATTTAGTACATCTATAAAGATATATTTAATACAATGAAATTAAACTATCAATATTTCTGTAATCCCTCCAAGAGAGAAGTTTATTATAGCTTGCAATAAGTTAACAGTACCTTTGATCTGATTCATCAAAAATTTGCAGAAATCATGATGCAACAAAGCTAAACTACTGCTAAGTTTCTCTGCTTACTGCTTTTCTCTAAACCAATTTCCTGCAAATGTAACACAACAAAGTTAAATATTCAGCAAATTATATATATTGATCATAAACTACAAAACAGAAGTATGTAGTGCAGAGCATTCTAACTTTAATAAAGGATTAAAACCTCTTCAAAATTTTATAACCCAATTCACACAACTTGATTACTCCACTATCTTATTTTTAATTAACTAGTGTCTAAAACATTTTATTTCCAAGTATTTCATCGGGATTTTATTAAGTTTAAGAAGAATTAAGTTATTTAATTTAAACTTAACCATGGTAGTTTGATTTTCTTACTCTCTTACTCTTCTCACAACTTTATTCACAACAGCGCCGATCATTCCAGCATAATTTAGAGACGTCGCACGTCACAACAACAATCACATCACCCCCTTTCCCCCCTACACATTGATACACATTCCTTACTCTAAATTTCATTAAAAAAGTTATCAGATGAAATGTTTCCAAAGTGTTGTGTTTTTTAAAACTATTTTTTGAAGTATTTTTATTTTAAGATGGACAATGGTTCTCAAAAAATTAATTTTTTGATTGTGCTCGTCCCCCTCCCCCCATAACTTAACAAAAGTACATTTCTTTGGGCAAATTGTATATCATGAAAGAATGTTTTTTGTTTAAATCTATTTTGACTTAACAAAGAATACATAATTTTATACTTAAGCAGCTTAACTTAAATAGAGTTTAGTATTTCAATAACAATGCAATTCAAATTGGAAATTGTTAGTTTTATGCCGACTATAAATTTATTATTGTTTGCAATGAAAACTTTAAATGAACGTGTCAAAATACCAGATAAAAACGGAAACTATCAATAAGACCTTCTTAAGCTTGACTTTGTATAAGCAACTGAAATTCGACCAAAAACCGAAATCCCTCTCAATTGCACATTGAATCATATAAATAATGATGAGTATTTCCAATCAGAAACTCAAAATCTTGGGAATCAAGCTGGAAGAGAAAATTATTGAAGAATTTTCTTTGTGTTGCTTTTGTACTATGTGTGATAAAACGCAAAAAGGAGTACATTCAGTTCTAACAGAAATCATCGAATCGAATACGATCAGTTGTATCTACCAATAGCAAAAATAGAAATTTCCTTAACACCACCCAAAAGGAAATTTCTCGCGGCACTCACTGGTAGATAGAATTCGATCGAATCGAAAACAATCGGGTCGAATCGGACCCTAAATCCGAAGTTTTAAATGTGCCAGTCAACTAAATTTTATGTTGTTGAACAAAAGGATATTTTACTGAAAATATTAAAACAAACAGCTCCCACTTTTTAACTATTTTTGCATTTTTTTAGGAGAGCATCTGAACTGTCCGAACCACTTCGACGGCTACGGCGGACAGCTGTCACATGCCATCAAGATGGCCGCGAATGCTGAAATCCATATCGATGACGACGAGCATCTGACGGTCGGTTCCGATCAGGGTACCAATCTCGTAAAAGTAGCGGTACATGAAGTTGGACATGCACTTGGTCTGTTTCACACTTCTAGGAACTATTCGATCATGTTTGCCATATACTCGAAGGTTATTCCAAATAACAATTTCGAATTGGGATGGGAAGATCGGAAACTAGTGCAAAATGTTTATGGTAAGTTGATTTTTATTGACGCTGCAATGTTTTGCATTTAGTCGCTAGAACTATGGGTGTACTCTGTAATCAAGAAATAACAACAGGTTGGGATTTAGCCTCTGTTACAACCCTGTGAAAGGGCATCGCAGTAATTGCCATCTGTACTGTTTTAATGAAATACCCTAAGCGTTCAAACGTTCTGCTAATTTTAAAGGACTCTTAAACTTTCGAAGTGGTCATAAGGCGAGCACCTGTAAACCTTTTTGAACTTGTAATCCTGGTGAACATAGTCTTGGCAATAGGTGTACGTTGCAGTAATCAGTTTCTGCATTGTCAAACATATACACGCTTACATTTTCGGCTAATATGTTACACCTTATTTACTGGCTTTATAGACAGCTGAAGCATAATAATAACCCAAAAACTTCCCAATGTAGAGATACGCAATCGCACATCGTTATAAGGTTGTTCCGCATATATAACGACTTTTGAAATGTCTCGACTGATTTTATAGAAAATTTTGTATATTTTGTTAGCAAATCACGGGACGCGGGAGCGTCCCGCCCCGCCAAGGAAACCAAACGTCAGCAGCCAACAGAAGCAAATCCACCGCCAAAGACGAAAGAATGTAAAAGCGACCAAGAACAAGATTACACGACAGAACAAGTTGGGGTTTTTTGGGTTTTTCACCCCTCTGTATCTCAGCTCTATGAAGACCCCCGGAGTTGATTTTTGGTACACTCAATCTCTAGTGGCCCCTGACGCCGTAAACCAAAATACAATCCCTTGGACTATCAGGGGGAGGAGGTATTAAAGTTATAAAATCGCTGTTCAAAAAAGTTTTCGCTTTCTTTGACAGGGCTACAGCCCAGACGAAAAAAGGAATCAAGCTGAAATTTCGCACACACATTCCTTGTGCCCTACTGATGTGCCTTTTGTGCCATTTGACCCCCCCTCCCCTTCCCACCTCGTTTTTACCCCCCAAATTGTACCTTCCCGGGGTTCTATCACAGCCCCCCCCCCTTGAGGCTACGGTAATGATTTTTTGTATACATATTCTTGGGGAGCCATTGAGTACATATACGAAAATTCAACCCCCAGGGACATCATGGGCCGGAGTAATTGAAGTTTGAAAATCACTAATTTTCTCTAAATTCTTATGTACTTACTCTCAGCCCATAGGGTTTGTTTATCTCGGACTGCAATTGCAAGGTTAAAACAGATCTAAAGTTATTCCAAAGTTGTCTTAAGAAATTAAATTCAATCAAGACAAAAACATATCCAACAGTTGCAACTAGACGTTAAATCGCGGATATCACAAATTTGCCACAGCGACTGCGCATGCGCGCAGACTTAGCTCATTGGGCTTTCTATTTTCAGATTCTACGTTGTTTGTTTACACTTAAGCAGAGAAACAAATTAATGAATGAGATTAGAATGCTGTCCCCCCCCCCCCAAAGTTTTGCCGATACGAAATTTCCTTCCCCCTGTTTTTCAGTTTTGATATATTTATGGAGAGAAGAAATTTTAAATGTCGGCACGAAACTGGGGTTAAACCATTACAATATTTTACGTGACAAATTATATGAAACTGTACGCATATGAATACGGCACATATAACTTTTTAATTGAAAGCGAAAAATAGCACTTTTTATTGGTTTTTTATTGGTACTTTTTATTGGGTTGGTACTTTTATTTGGTCAATGTGAAGTGGTTGCTTGGTTAGCAAAAAGCTTCTCGCCAAACAAGATAAACAATTCAAAAGATCTATCCATATTTCTGAGGAGTTGAAGGTAGGAGGAGGTTCTAATGGAAGTAGCTGTGATGAAAAAGGAGAAGAGGGAGGATGATAGTTTTTCAGATACTTGGCGGGCAAACTAGATATCATAGGTTTCTATGGCTGAGAGTTTTGGGTTTAGGATGCAGGTTTTCTTTTTTGTGCGGAAAAGTTAAAGGTTTTCTTGGCGGGGAAATTTTTACAACAGGGTTGTTTTTGATGAGATATATGTTTATTTCATAATCTCTACACTCGCTTATAAGGTCACTTTGAGAATTATTTCTTAAAACTGACTAGAGTGGTTCTTTTCTTTCGAGAATGAATTACTTCTTTAGAATTTTTTGAAGTGGTTATGCGTAAAAAGGACAGTACTTTATCGCTTATTTTCTCAACAAAAGCTACACCACTCACTCTGAATATACATTTATGAAAAAAAAACGGAGGAGGGGGGGGTACAGTTAGAAACTCAGTCCATAAGAAGTCAGGGAGATGTACTAAAAACACTTAACCTTATTGAGCGTGCTTTTTTTTTACATAGGTTTATAAATGTACATTAATGATCTAGAAATAGGACTCAATCGAAGCAAAGATAGTTCTGCAAAAAATAAGTGAAAACAGTTCTAGCATTTTCTATAAGTATCATGGATTGAGCATTAATTTTTCTTTTCCACGCTCTTGTTAGTTATTTTATTATTTTTAATTAAATAAAGCAAGGGAATTTATCGTGTGGTCTACTGCTACTTCTGTTAGACAATTTATGGTTTGAACTTGCTTAAACGCTAAATTTAAAGTGTACTTTGGAAATACAATACATAACTTTTTGCTTTTACCGGATAAATTGTTACCCTCCAAACATAGTTTCAACACCTCTAGTCTATAGAAAAATATGTCTCAAAACATAACAAAGGGTATTTTCACGCTTTGTGCTTTGAATGAATCGTGGAAAATCTGGAGAGGGGAGCAATTGCATTTTTCAATCTTTCATTGGAAGGAATATTTTATCGTTTTAAAGTTTTTATTTCATGACATTTATCACTATTATGATCCCTTTAAAAACTTTCGTATAGTTCATTCCGCTAAAAATTCTCAAAGCATACTTTTAAACCTTGAAAAAAACTCTAACTATATCTCTGGTTACCTACTTACTGGGTCACTTTTGTCTAGTCCCCACGAAGAGACTTTGTAACGAAGTTTGACAAGAATTATTTCGGGTCCAAATGCTTTTATGTTGTATGTAGTTGTACATAGTAATGTTTTGGAATATAACAGAAAAGAACTACGCAGCTTTTAATTTCATGAAAATCCAATGTATTTTAACAGGAATTTGTCAAGTCAGATTTGATACCATATTTGACTGGATTCGACGAAGGCCAGATGGACAGTTCATATACAATACATACTTCTTCAGAGAGAATCGCTACTGGATGTACGAAAACAGGTACAACCGTACTCGGTACGGAGATCCATTATACATTACCCCAGAATGGAAAGGAATTCCTGATAGGGTGGATGGATTTGCTCATGTCTGGAAATACAACAAAGATGCTGCCTATTTCTTCAAAGGTATGTGACACAATGTTGAAAAGCGATTATCCTTTCTTACTGGTATGATTGCACTATAGAATCACTGAATCTGAACCAACGATACAAACTGGAGCCCTCTTCAAGTATCAGAGCGCAACACAACGGGAACCCCCCTTCGAAACCCCGGTTTTAAGTATTGTATTCAAAACTAGTGTACGTTCATGTATATTCACACACGGACTGTTATGACAACAGCTTCCACCAAAAAGAAAACTCTAATTGTCCTTGTGACGAAACTGTAGCCAAAAGAATAACTTAGAAGCTGAAAGGAAATGTTTGGGGAAGCAAAATTCATTTTAGAAAAAGGGCATAACGAATAAGTATTAGCTTGCAATTAATTTTATACGGTTTAAGTTTAAAAGCATTTTAAGCTAAATTGGATGACATTTCAGCCTTTCGCTTCAAACCGCAAGAACATTGCGGCTTTAAGTAGCAAAAGCTTCTATGATGTACAAAGGTTTCGCCAACGATAATATGTAATTATTTCAAAATACACAAGCTAATTGAAATTAAATTTTATGCAATATTTTGTCGGACGTAGCTTATGCATTTTTCAACTTGTAACATTTCGTCAATTTTTAGGTCAACACTTTTGGTTGTATAACAGTGCTGAAGATAGAGTGGCCGACGGATATCCGAAAAACATATCATCCGAATTCCGAGCTATACCAGGAACAGATTTCCAAAATATACCAGGAAACCTGGACTCCGTCTTTTTTGACAAAAGGGATGGAAATCTGTACTTCTTCAAAGCAAACATGGTAAAGGAAAATTTTCATTTTGCCACGCTAAATTATCAATTATTTTGAACAATTCCATTTCATATAATTATTATATACTAGATCCATTCTGTATGTATTTACTGACATGCAGATTAGGTGTGTATGCGTTATAAATATGTCACTGTTATAGTGTATAGAACAGTTATTCCATAGAATAACTAAGTACTTAATGAACCCAACCGACCGTCCGCGATCCATGTTGTTCGATGTTATGTTCAATGTTACGAATCAAAAACTTCACTCACTGGCCAATGAATTAGAAACATTTGAGATAAACCTCTTGCGTTACTCGCACTGTGCAAGGGTCTGGAGGGCGTATCATGATATGGAGCATGTTCTGTTGGCTTGGAAGTGGTGTCCTGGTGTTCCTCGAGGATAAACAAACAGCCATGCGATATTTAGATATGCTGGCAGATCAATTGCACCCTGCAAGGTTGCATTTTTATCCTTAATGGTGACGGATACTTCATTTACGATAATGCAACAAACCATCGGGGCAGATGTGTTGAAAATTGGTTCACTGAACATCAGTCTGACTTCCAGCACCTTCCTTAGCCACCGCATAACCCGGATCTTAGCCCCATAGAAAATGTGTGGGATATTGGAAAGACGAATCCAACAGCACTCTCCTCTTTCGTCTAATTTACAAGATCTAAAAATCTGCATAGCCAATGCATGGTATTCTCTGGATATAAATGCACTCCAGAAGTTTGTAGATTTGATGCACAAAACGAATCAGAGCAGTTATCCGTGGAAAAGGTAGTCCAATAAAATATTGATCTTATGATTCTAATTCATTGGCCAGTGAGTGTATGTTCCGGAATCTTTCAAAACAACAGATAGTCTTCATTTGGTATTACGAATGATTGTTGGAAATTTGGAGCCAAATAGTTAGAAATTTATTTCTAAAATGTAGATGGGAACTTTGTATCACTAAAATAAGCGCGATAACAATAGTAGAGGAGTCCGAGGCTAGTAGTGACACTTTTGTCATTTTTGATATTACCGTAAGATTTGAACAGAAGTTAAACATTTGATGCATTATATCGTTAAAGTAAACCTTGAACAATATATTTATAAAACAATTATCAAAATTTTAAACGTTTTTCATGACATAAAATTTTAATTTGCGTAGGCTCTAAGTTTGTCACAATTTGCCCCGTATCCGGGCTAGCAATGACGTGCTTGAGGCACATTGTGACACCCAAAGAACGCATATAAATGCGTACAAATGCGCGAACATGTACAAATTATGTAAGAAATGCAATTCAATTTCTATGATTTAAGTTAAGAATGAAATAATTATTCATTTATAATGCTCGAAACACAAAAAATAACAACATCATGCTTTCAATAAGATATTAAGCGAAATGAAAATAAAATAGCTAAATTATTAACTTTAGTGAACTATTTTTTAGAGACAATTTAAAAAATATGCGTTAATCAAGAAAGACAATGTAGACCAGCATTAATTTTTGGCCAGGTTGATCTTTGACTCGGTACAATGTATAAGTCCATATTCTACAGACCTACCTATTTTTATAATCACTCATTATCATCGCTTATTTCAACATCCGATGTGCTGTTATGCAAATAAAATAAGGTTTCTTTTTTGGTACATTTGACATGAGACCAGTTTTTAAGTGTCATGCAATGCACCGAATCTCCTACGGGTCTAGAAACTTTGTATTGCTCCAAGCAAGCTAGACATAATCAATTTTTATCATCTTTAGAGCTATCCGAATTTTTTTCTTCATTTTTTTAATAACATTGGTGTAATTTTTTGTGCACTTTTTGTCATTTCCGAAAAGTTTTAATTTTGCTTTTTCTTCCTCAAATTATTTCTTGCGTTCTCTTGCTTTTTGCTTCGCTCGAATTTTCTCTTCAGGTGCGATTGCTAGAATAACAGGTTTTAAAACATTTACGAGCGGAGTGCTTTCGATTTCCAACTTTAGGTGGCCGTCTTTTTTTCTATAAAATGTAGAGCTGTTACAATGCTAATTTCAACTGTCATAGAATCATCTAATTCAATGAGATTTCTCCGTACTGAAGACTGCTCTGCAGTGGCGGTTCGTAGAAGGGGCCATAGGTGGCCCGGACTCACTCATTTTTTTCAGGCAATAATTTATAATTGTTTATTTATTTTCCTTTTTTTTTTTGTGCGTACATGCTTGAAATTAAAAAAAAAAAAAAAGATTGTACCGTATTTTCCTGCGTATATCCGCGGATTATCTGTTAAAACAGTGTAAAATTAATGAAGTGTGGATTACACGCTGCGGCGGATTATCTGGATGCGTGTGTTACCCCCCCCCCCCTAAACACCATCGCATTGAACCTCAATATTTACAGCTTTATTCGCCGAGACCGTTGCCCTACTTGTATGTTGCTTATCTTACAAAGCTTGAAGGTTCTTCGTACGCGATCAGGCGTTGTAAACTTTATCAACATACGAGTACAATAAAAAAGCCTTCATTTGCACAAGATTAGACCGTTTGTTCCTTCCTTGACTCTTCTTCTTCAAGTGAATAGCGTACTCTAATAACAATTTAGAAAGGAAATAATTATTTTTAACATTAAATTTTATATTAGTTTTGAATATACTTTAAAAATTATTACTTCTTCGGGTTTTTAATTTAGTTGCTAAAATTGTATGTTAAATCAAAACTTCTTTTTTTTTGCATCGTATTAGCCGCGGATTATAAGAAGATTTTTTTTTCTTCTGGCCGTTTCAGGACTTCAATTTTGAAAAAAATTCCAGGGGAGAACTCCAGAACCCCTTCCTATAAAAATTTTCAAACTTTGTCTACAATAGCGTTTTTGGAACTGCAAGTTGGAAAAATTTTAGGGGGGAGGACGAATTGATTTCTATTTATTTTTCAAAAAATGAAGGGGGAAAAAACGAAGTGCCGCTTGCCTTGCCTAGTAGTCAGAGAAGTCGGACTGCAACAGGGAGGTTCCGGGTTCGAATCTCGGCTCGGTCATGGACGTACTTTCTCTCTCTTGTCCTTTCTTTGAGTGAATGTGTTGTTGTGCTGTGAATGGTTGCCCGCCCTATAAACGGGTCCTTATGGCATGTGTGTACTGTAGAAGTCGGACTTCATACCAAATAACGGCACAGTTGGTTAAAGTGAAGCAGAGCACCGAAAAATTGCCAGTGTTGCTGGCACACGACAACAGCAACAAAAACTACAAGTTTCAAAATTGAGAGATTTGATGAACAAATGAAGTTGAGATGAGATTTTTTTTCCCATTAGACTCCCTCCCTTAAAAAATATTTTCTCCTCCACTGTGGTGTGTACGTGTGTGCATATATCGTTACAAGATTATATAACTAGTTCATTAATTAATTTATTAATTTGTTTATTTATTTATTCTTCATTTAGTTTATCTAGTTTTATATTATTTTTTTAAAGCAATTACTGAGATGTATTTTCATCTTGGTAAAGTTAATTAATCAATAGCTTTTACATATTTCTCTGATCACAACAATTTTGCACTTTTGTAATTTGGCCTTGCTTGAAAAAAATTAATTTTACTCATTCAAAGTAATTTGTTATTAAATGATTAAAAATAATATTACTATTAAAATATTAGATTAACAAATTACTTTTTAAAATTAATTGATTTGTTTTGAAAAGTCGGGGGGTGAAAGTGCCTCCCTTGAAGCCCCTTACCGGAGCTGCAAGGGAGGCGTACTGCAGCGCCGGAAAGCTTACTGGACATAAACGTGAGATTAATAATTTTCGTGATATATTTTGCAGCTTTTCTCTACCTGCTTATTTAAATCTTATTTTTGAAAGTCAGGGAGTGAAAGTGCACCACTCTGCCGGCAATCATGGACATAACATGATATTAATATCTTTCGTGATTTACTTAGTAGTTTAAGTATTTTGTATAGCTTGTCCTGTGTTTAAAACGAATCAAATTTTATTAATTTAAGGGGTCTAAGGACCCTTAACCTTCAAAATTTTCGACTTTCTGGAAAAAACATATGTTATGCATATTTTAATTCTAAACAATTTGATACCTCATTTATTACCTTACGCCAAAAACTTTTCAAGTTATTGTAAAATGCGTAAACTTTCCCCATAGAGATTTATGTTAACAGCAGCTGTTTAAGCCTCTTTTTCTCAGGTGCCGGTTTTTTCGGTTTTCCTCGTTTTGCGCGCATAATATCTCAGAAAGTTTCTTATATATTTCCGTATAACTTTTCATACTTGTTTGTCTGGTTTATATTTATGACCTAAACCTAAATTTGTTCAATTTTTTTTAAATTATTTATTTATTTTTTGAAATTTTACAAGTCATAATCAAAAATTTCCGAAATTTTGGGCAAAAATATAAATATTTTTCAATATTACCTTTCATTTTTAGTTAAAATTTAGGTTCAGATCATAAATATATACTAGACAAACATGTATAAAAAGTTTTACGGAAATATATAACAAACTTTCTGAGATATCATGCGCGCAAAACGAGAAAACCGAAGAAACCGGTACCTGAGAAAAAGAGGCTTAATCAGCTGCTATTAACATAAATCTCTATGGGGAATGTTTACGCATTTTTACGATAACTTGAAAAGTTTTTGGCGTATGGTAAAAAAAAAGGTATCAAATTGCTCAGAATCAAATTATGCATAACATATATTTTTTTCAAAAAGTCGAAAATTTTGAAGGTTAAAGGTCTTAAGACCCCTTAACACAATTAACAATTTTAAGGAAGTTTAAATATTAAAAAAATATTTTAAAAAAAAATCTTTTTTCAAAAACCGGGGGGGGGGGGAGGGGGGGCGAATACACCCATGATCTGCCTCCCTCACTTTTTCAAGGCACGAGCCGCCACTGCTCCTCTGCATTTTTACTATCATTGGCTAAATTTATTGCTGAAGTGCGGGATTCAATAACAGCTTCATATTTATTATTTTGACTATCGTTTTGATCATCAACGCTCTCATCTCTGACGGATAGCGGACCGGGGCAAGTAGTGACACTGTCACAATGTGCCTCCTTGACTTTGTCACAACTAGCCCCGTGTTTCGCCATTTTTAACTTTACCGAATAGTTTCCGAAATGGTATCATGATCAACAAATGAAATGCACAGAATATTTGCTCGAAATATAGGTATTTAAATAATATTAGGTAAGTTTTCACACTTCAGTGTCCTTAGTGGCAATGACAATTGCAACGCAGGTAAACAAAATTTACTTTTGCTGTACACTGTAAAAAAAATCTGTAAAATTTACGGAAAAAAACTGTCAGCCAGGACGCCAGTTTTCTTCCGTTTATTTTACAGAAATCTTCCGTATTTTTATTATTTATTCAAGCTGAATTATTATTTTATGAAGATTAAAAAATGAAACTATACTTTTATAAATACATTTTAATATTTACTATACTACTACGAAATACATGTATACAAAGGTAAATTTCCGAATATGCCTCTGTAACAGATGACAAAAAAACATAATAATAAAATATTGATTAGGATGCAATGAAATGGAAGTTGCAAACGATTTAAGACTTATTCGCTTTAAATAAATATAAGATCAAAAAATTCGAGCACGAGAACCAAAATCCAAACAGGCGGGCAAAATTTCGAAGAAAAACAAAGTACGCGGTGAGGCGATGGTAACAGTTAACGCTTATAACCGGTTACAGATTCAAAAAAACAGAGAAATCCTGTATTTTATTACGAACAGTTTTTTCTGTGAAAAATACGGATAACTTCTTCAAAATTTACAGTTTTTTTTTACAGTGTAGAAAACACAATAAATATTCCTATCTTGAAAACAGTCCAACCTTATGCTTCCAAACTTACACAAGACACTGAGACTCTCAACCTGCTCACTCACATGACGCGACAGGTGTTAAAACCTAATAGCTCAATCAGGAGACTCGATGGCGCAACCTGCCCCTGGCACAACTAACCCCGAACTCCCCTACTTGGTTTGTAATTTTCTTTCTTTTCCTGCTTTTTCCCATGTTATCTATGAAAAAAGATTTAAATATGTTTTAATTCTATACGTGTTCCGGCCCGTTAGATTCATATTAGTATGATGCGCTGCCCTCGGGTAAAAAAAAAAAAAAAAAACTTTGGGCACCACTGGTTTAAACAATCTGTCTAATGACATGTCTTTTCCAAAACGATAATTCGAACTTTTTTGTATTATGTATCACAAAAGTAATTTATATTTTTATCGGAATTGTAGGTATATGCGTATGATGTTTCAAAAGGAACTGAAGGATGTTGCCTGCCAGGTTACCCAAAATATATACATCAAGAATTCCCAAGTATCAACAAAGAATCATCTTTACCAAACCATCTGGATGCTGTATACTATTCCTATACAGACCGATCCATGTATTTTCTGAAAGGGATACATTATTGGCAAAATGTTGCATTTAATCCACTGGACCGTAGGCGGATCAACAAAGTAAAAGGACCGTGGTTGATCTCGTCGAAATGGTACGACATTTGCGACGTAGTATAAATTCGTTTCTTGTCAATTGCTGCAAATATTGCTACTTTAAATTTTTTTCGGAATATTTACTAAAAAACATCAAAGCAGCATTCGAAGCTTCATTATTGTTGTAGTTGCTTAATTATTTTCCAACTGAGTCATTCCTGCTCAAATTTCCAAATTGCCTGAAAGTTTTAGGATATGATGAAAGAAATTTATTTATTTAAAGATACTTTAACATTTCTTTTGAAAGAACATTTAAACTATACTCCTGTATAAGAGCGCCCCGATGGAAGGCCAAAGGAGGTCGTATTGACATCCCACTTTCAAAAGCTTTCTTTTCGTCAAATTTCATCTGAAGAGTCGTTAAATTCGGTAAAAAGTATTATAATTAAAGGTTTTTTTTTTTTTTTTTTCATGAGTCCTAAAGTCCCTTCTTATTTGGTGCAGTAAGTTTATTATTCGGTAAAATATGAAGTTTCATTGCGTAAATTGAAAACTTTTTCCCTTTCACAAATGTAAGTTATTCTGCTCCTACTCCTATACATGGCTTTCAACACAAGGAACAATTACGGTAAGCGCATAAATGACAATATCATTTCTAATAGGGTTCTCAAAGAAAAACTATGGTATATGCAGAATGCTAACCCGTGATATCTCATCAGCTGCTTATCAAAGATGCAAAATAAATAAATAAATAAAAGTAGAGAAAAAAGAAAAAGAAATAGAGAGAGAGAGGGAAATATATCGGGAATGTGAAAGTATCAGTCGTTTCCTTTGTTACCGTTTTGTCAGTAGGAGGCAGTATTGAAAGGGAAAAACCTCCTTTAACAGCAAGAACTGCATTTCCCCTTGCAATTTAGCATTTTTCAGCTTTTACACCATTTAATCCATAACATATTTAGGAAATTTTCTTCTTGAATTTATTTTAAAAAATTGCTGCAGTATTATATGGTCGGAATTTCATTTAAAATAACTCTGTATTAAATTACCAGGTGTGTCCCCCCCCCCTCACCACAAGAGCGATGGTGCAAACCCCATGGTACTACAAAGACCACCCCCTCCCAACTCTCCAAAGAAGAGGAAAAATATACCCCTGAAAACACCTTTCTCCTAAAATTTTCAATGACATTTTGCGTTATAACCAGTAACAGATTTACAGGTTTAGGGGCCCGTCGCATCGTGCTTTTCCAGGTCCTTAGTCCATCACTTTTAAAATAAAAGTATGAGAAACAGTTACAATGATCCCCTTCGGGACCCTATGTCGTGGAAGACCCTTGTGACTGTGACAGGACAAATCAGTTACTGGTCATAACCTCCACCCGGGATGCCAATGTTATTTTTTGAAAGCATAAGATTGAGCTCATAAAAGTCTCAAGATCATTCAGCTAATAATAATTCTTAAATTTTTATCGTTTCTCTCTCTCTCTCTTTTTTTTTTTTTTTTGTAACGAATATTGTTGTAGTTGGTCTATTACTAATTTTAAAAACGGTAAAGGAAGATAGTATGAGAATAAGTACTAAAATTGATCGCTCAGTAATTGTTTCTTTGGAACATTTCATTCAAAAAAAAAATAATAATAATAATCGTTTGCTGCAATAAATAATAAAATAATGTACAAGGAAAGGACAGAGCAGGGTAGATTTTTTTCCTTCCAATGCAATTTTTTTGTATTGTAACAATTAGTTATAGTGCTTCAGTTGGCATGTCAGTGAAAATATTGTGTTTTATCGCATAAACATTGAATAAGTGCATTGTTTTCATCAATAGAGATAAAAACTCAAGAATTTCAAACCAAATCCTAAGAATACCAAGAACCAAGATCTTTCCCAAAAAATTTTGTAGAAAACCCAAGCTCTGGTGATGATTGGAAGTTTTTCTTACAATAGAAAACAGAAACGCCAAAATGTAGTTATTAGTGCTGACATCTGCAGGGTTTGGTTGAAAGTAAACTGAATTTAATTTCGAAACAGTGGAAGATTTCTTCTTTAATTTTAACGTTAGCCATTAATGCTTCTTTATCATGGGTGATCAGGTTTTGGAGAAAGCTAGGGTCCAGGGAGATTTTTTTCAATTATAAACTCCCAAAATGTACTTTAGAATATTTTTGGTCACTTCAGGGGGAAGGGAGGGAGGGATCCTGATCCTCTCTCTTAATCCACGTCTGTTCCTTGCATCTGTATTATTAGGTGGAAGCACAAAGTGGAGGTTAATTCGTGTGATACTTGTTCTTGAAACACAACTTCCAAACCACAGCTTCTTGGCCAGAAAGTAATTTTGAGCCTGTCCTACCAACACATGTATCAGACTAAAATATTATGCTAATCAAGCAGTAAATTAAATAGTTATGGCAAAAAATGTCATGTTACGGACTCTATATCTTTCTAAAATAATGTGAAATGGCCCCTCTTTGAAAATCTAAGTGGGGATTAGTATGTTCTTTGTAGTTTTGTAAAGGAGGTACAAAAGTGTCCCCTAAATACTTTGAGGAAACAATATGCTACTATGGACTTATTCAAAATGCAATGAAGGGAAAATAGGTAAAACAAAGATTTCATAATTAAGGTTCAAAGTAACTTATATTTTAAAATTTACTGTGTTAATATTAATGTTTAAATATTTTTTATTTTGTTTTTATTGAGCTTATTTCAAAACTTTTTAGCACTAGCATTCATTACTTCTTTTATTCATTATTACGTATTTAAGTGAGTGTTATCAGTTTGGTAAAATAAATGGCATTTACTGCATAGTCAAATACCCCACCAATATCCCCCGCATAAACAAATACCTAATAATATATGATGGTATGTAGGTACAGACGGTATATTAGTTTAAGCAGGGCTGACTGTATTGATATGTTACGCCCGTTTTTTTAATGCAAGAACTTGAAAAGGATTATTTTGTACTCCTCATATTATTTAGAGTTAATGGCAACTGACTAATTTCAAACCGAGAAAATTATAAACATTAATAAATAAAGGTGTAAAACGAAAACTTGAATAAATCGTGAAAAGAAATGCTTGCTCCTTTTCGTCGCATTAGAAAAAATCGAGTAAAACAAATAGGACCCATTTTCTGTACACTGCAATTGTTTGTTTAGATGCAATCACACCAATAGGATGAAATACAAAACACCAATATTTTTAAATTCCCAATTCGCTTGATTCTTAACCTATTTTTTTTAAATTAATGTGAGGAAAATATGGAAAAAAATATTATAGCCTGTTTCTATTTATTTATTAAGGAATGCAACAAACTACACAATTGAGTAAAAAACTGCACAATTATCTGAACAAAGCTTCCTCTTGCTCTGTATTGGTTACACTAACTAAATAATTATCTTGCTATAGGAACAATTTGTTCGTAAATCAAATACAAACATTCTTTGCTGAAGTTTTATAATTAAAACATTCAGCAGCCATAGCTTTTAAGCACCTACGAAAGACTTTTGTTATAAATAGAAAAATAGCAAATGAAATAAGTTAGAAATTAGAATGAATCAACTAATATGAACATTAACTTTTCAATGCATGGTAAAGCTTAAATGAGTCATGTATTTTTTTTTTTTTTTTATTGAATTAAGCATTTAAAACATCACGAAAGAAGAGGGTCTGTTTGAAGGTTTTATCTTAATGAATCCATTGTTTCTTCTATTTTACTTCTATGGAATTTAAAAATAAATGTATTTCTGCACGAAGTAACTAAAATGAAAATTCAATTTTTACTTTAAAAATAATAATTTTACTTGCATATTTACGTAAAGTACCTCACGTTCGATCAAAGCATTTTAACTATTGTATCTAATTTCCTTTGCTGCTGCCATTACGAAAAAAAAGAGCAATAGATAGCGCAGGAAAATAAAAATTAATTTAAATAATCCAAAAAAAGAGACAATGCAGACGATAATAAATAATTAATCTTCTTTACAAATAATAAAACTGAAAGTCCCTCTGTCCGGATTCCTGTAACGCGCATAGTGCCTAGACCGTTCGGCCGATTTTCATGAAATTTGGCGCTAAATTAGTTTGTAGTATGGGAGTGTGCACCTTGAAGCGGTTTTTCAAAAATTCTATTTTTTTATTTTCTATGATTTTGTTTTTACCACCATTGGTGGATTTAATTCCTCTGCAACGAGCGAATTACCGTAACATGGACCAGAAAATTACCATAATATGGACGAGCAAATTAACAGAGCATACTGTCGAGAAATTCATTATCCATTATTTGTAAATATACGGGAGAAACAAATGACCTTTTAATTTCTACTACGAGCAAAGCCTTGCGGGTACCGCTAGCTAATAATAAATCTAAAGCGCAGTATACGATAAATATAAGCAGAAGTAATACGTATATTCGTATTTAATTGTTATTTTCCCCAGTATTCATATGCAATTTCATTAATACGGAATTCAGTGAAAAATGCTGATTTATTTATGCCTCAAAACGCAATGAAGGGTAAATTATGATTGCACCTGCTTTTAATAATAGAATTGTTCCTTTCTTTTAACTATCACTGCATTTATTTTTTTCCACGAGAGGATATCAGAGTTCTCAAATTCTGCATTTAGTGCAAAAGGTTATATTCTAAATGTTTTTCGAGCTTGAAAATTGATTGTACAGCTTTTCAGAGGTATCGATAAATGTATACGAACACAAGTCTGTGATTTTTTAATCGATAAACAATGCGTGCGAGCTGAATTTTTGAAACCAATTTCAATGTGAAAAAATAAACCAGCGTCTGTCATCGGATTTTCTTAATTGCTGAGTGAAAGAGGGTGATAATTCTTACTAATATTTAAACATGTAAAATGTGATTTTGTGAATTGTTTCTGTGTGAATGTTTGTATGACGAAGCCTACCAAGGTGAAACCTTTTGTTTTTTGTAGTACTTAGATTTGTGTTGGTAAAATTACATATTTTTGTCACTTAATATTCTTTTCTGGTAATTCTTTTAACCATGCTTAATAAACCTCATTATTAGAGACGATCAGATTACATTTACTAACAATCATGAAAATATGCAAGTAAGATATCTTGTAAAAAACAAAGTTTGCGAATCGTATGCAGATAAAAACTTGAATGAAGATTGTTCAAAAAAATTGCTCGTTTATTACATTTTTGTTTTCTTTTTCGTGTTTTCTTTCGTTTCTTTCTTTTTTCCAAATCAGCATTTAGTTAGCATCAGTGATTGCATTCGCTCAAAAGAACTTATCTCTTTTGACAAAAATATGTTGTTTATCAAATCGTACTACGATTTATGTTTTGTAAATTTAGATTTTGTACAGTTCTTGTGTTTTGTAGCCATTTTATGTTGAATAGCGTTTAACACCATTATACAGTAAAATGATATTCATGTTGTGAATTAGCCAAAAAATACGTCAATAAACTACTGTATTGAACTTATTTGCTTTCCTGTTCATGTATTTGATGCTATTAACCAATAGGTATTCTAAAGGGCCAGGAACATCGGTAGAACACCTTCCGTGTCATAACACTGATGAGTTCTGTGCCATGATCTCGCAGATGTTCTTCAGAGCATCGGAGATTCGAAGATGTTGTGACATGGATGGTGTTCGACCGATGTTTATGACTCTAAAAACTTCAATGTAACTGTGTATAACAAACATTCAACCATTTCTAACAATGGAAAACAAAAGGGGAACGGGTATGTTCTTTTCCGAACCATTCTGTAGAAGGACGAAACGAGTGAGAACATTGCTCAGAATTCATATGTGTTTATGGCATGGATGGTGTTATACCGTTTTTTATGACTCTTAAGACATCAAGGTAACTGTGTATTACAAACGCTCAACCATTACTAGCATAATATTGAAAACACAGGGGGACGAGTGACGCCCTCTTCCGAACCACTCTGTAGAAGGACGAGACGAAGTGAAAAGAAACTCTCTGGTCATATTATTAAGATAAAGTATGCATTAAAACTTCCAGATACAGTGAAACCTGTGTAAGTTGACCACTTGCGGTGCCGTACTTTGGTGGCCAACTTAGACAGGTGGTCAACTTATAAAAGGTAGTAATGATTTTTTTTTTTTTTTTTGTCATTTTTTGCACCATGTATTCATTTTTTGACTAATTGACACTTACTCTCTCTGTTCAACTGACTTTTATTGTTTAACATTACTTTGTAACGATAATTAAAACTTCCCCCCTCGTTTTTTACTATAGTAGACACTATAGTTTCAGAAATACCATATGTGTTAGCTAATTTTCCATGGCTTTCTTCCTTTTCAATTAATTTTAATATTTCATGCTTTCTATCAGTCTCAAGTTCGATAACTTTCTTTTTGAAGCCATTTTATGTAAAACTTATAGCACAAAAAGCAACAAGCTGGACTCTCCTAGATCATGAAGGCCGTTGAAACTGTCCTGTTTCTTATTTCCTTGCACCAGAAATAAGTAACTTGACTCTTTAGCACAATTCCAGTGTTGCCACAAAATATTGCAACTGGAAGAAAAAACTTTGTAATTTTCTACTAATACCTGTTTTCCGGGAACAGGGACTTCAAAAGGCTGTATCAAATAGAACAACAAATAAAAAACAAGTTTGCGGAATAAAGAGCAGCATAAGCTTTATGCTGCTGTTTTATCTAGTCGGTAAAATGCTGGTCGGGCATCAATGCATTAAAATTATTCTTGGAAAGCTAAATAATAATAACAATAATAATATTATAATAATAAAATAATTTGTTTAATGAAAAGAAAAAAAAACAAGTGGTCAACTTACAAAGGGTTTTTTACAATTCTCCAAACAAATTTGGTGTACATTAGTGGTCAAGATAGACAGGTGGTCAAGATAGAGAGGTGGTCAAGTTACAGAGGTTTTCCTTCATTATACAAGATAGGACTAATTCCGGTCCCGACAAAAGCGGTCAACATAGGCAGGTGGTCAACTTACAAGGGTGGTCAACTTTACAGGTTTTACTGTATATAGGATATTATATATATTTCCTCCACGCGTTTTATTCCCCAGTAATTAACTCGGGATACCAGACCGAGAATCTATAAAAAGTACACGCTTGCTTAAAGTCACAAGCAAAAGTTACACGCGATTTTTCCTTATGACGCTGATGTGAGTTCGAGAAAAGGAGCTTGGTTGTTATTGATAATTTGTTAAAATGACTAAAAGTTCGAGTAATAATAAATATTTCTTCTTAGAATCATAATGGGTGTGTATATAATCATCCAGGCCATACCCCCATCATCTTCGATTTTATGGTACACACGTCTATATGTACTCCGAATTTGCTGTACACATAGACGATTTTTTGATGCTGGTTGCTAAAATGCAAATTATATTGAGATTATAGAAAAGTTATGAGCATTTAAATGTCTGCCAAGATGATTTTTTTGTCGCTATTTTGAATGACAATTAATAATTTCCTAAAATAGTAGTTAGGATTAGGAATAATGTAAAATTTTTCGTTAAATTTTACATTTGCATCAAAATTTATTTTTTAAGTTCTAAAGAACAACATGAATCCAAATTCCTGAGTGATAGCTTAAATTATAGTTGGTGCTGAATAAACTTAATGTAACTTACTAAAATATTAACTTCTCGGGTAGATTTACAACCCGGAAAAGAAGTTATATTATTGACACTAGTCAGGGAAAGTCCCTATATTTGTATTGATTATATTTATTCTTAATATAGTAAACCTGTCTATAACGACGCTTTTGGAACCTTCAAAAAAATATTTTTAGAGACAGGTTATCGTTATAGACAGTTTGAACATTTATACAGATATTTCCTCTCAACCTACCGAATGCATATAATGCAAGGGTACCCATATAGGGGGGGGGGCAAGGGGGCTCGACCCCCTCCCTTTGAAATTAGAACTTCCTTGCTTTCAGTATTTTTTTCTTTGCAAAAATGTAAAAACATTTCTTATCCATCCATTAATGAATAAGTTATTAAAAATGTCAAATTTTAATGACTCTAATCGGTTCTGATATCAGTTTTCATGGGGAAAATATCCAGCTAAACCACGGGGAAAATATTTGAGCCCCCCCCCCCTTGCAACATCGCATATGGGCGCCCATGATATAATGTATTGAGTTTTATTTTAAAAATCGAAAATCGATTCAAGTAATTCAGTTTTAAAAGTAAAATAATAAGTTAATGGCTAATTTAACTATTTAAAAATTTTAAGCTTTTATAATCAAAGAAAATAAAAGTTAAAAACATATATACATCTTAGGCAAGGACATTTTCGTTGTTATCAGCATTGGAAACATTTTTACACTACAAATTTTTTTTTCAACTTCGGTATGGATGAACCCTTTCAGATGTTTTCAGTTAGTGTCCACTTTTCAATGCTGTTTCATTTTTAAAGAAGGAAATGGTTATGGTTGACAAAGAAATTCCAAAATTTTATTCGCATCAACTTGTTTTAATTCTTATCAATTGGATGCCAGCACAGTTTAGCTTTTCCCCAATTGACTTGAATTTTCTTAGCGCTTTGCTTCCATCTTTTGTTAGCTCCTGTTCAAGTCAGTTTTTAAAATAGAAGAAGGTATGATAGATAAATAAATGAATTAGTTTTTATTTTTTGAAAAAAAAAATTATAAAAATTTATTATCGATTGGTGCATCAGATGAGTAATTATTTCTCTCGAAAAGTTGAATATACATTGAGTAAATAAGAATTTTACCGGGATCAAAGAAAATAGTTATAGATTGGTTTTTCGTTATAGACAGTTATATTATGCACAAGTTTCACTGTGTTGAAATATAGAAGATGAAATGAAATGAATGATACAAAAATTGAGTTCGTTTTAAAGGTTTTAATTTTTTTAATACAAAATAAATAAAAATACGACTTTTGTGTACATTTCATTTACATCGACAGCAGCTTTAATGACATTGCGTTACGCTATTCTTTGATGTCACGTAGAAGTTGTTGATCGTACAAGTACTCTCCTAATGAACTGTCAGACATTGCTCCAAGAACGGAGGAGTGGCGAATGAAACTGTCGATCGATTCCACTTGTTCTTCCAGAAATTCTCTCTCCAGATAGTCTGTTAGCTGAAATTTGGAACATAAAATGTAATTGACGAAACATTCTTTATTCTTAAAATTTTTTCTTCAGGTATATGCTTTTTGGAATGAAGGATATCAGAATCATTAGTTGTTTACCGTATTACTATTTTTGATAATGATATTTTGACATGAAATGACTAGAAACCTTAAGGTTCACTCTGATGTTATCATAAGGATCTATTTCAGTTATTATTCCAGCAATAATAATTGCATAATAATTTTAGTTATGGGTCATTCCATAGTGACTAACGTAACATTCGCAGCTGATTTTCAAACTCTTTTTATTTACACCGGGAGTAAAAATAAATGTGTTTTGGTTTAATATGCAGATTTAAAATGTACAAGGTGACTATTTTTCATTTCTACCAAGAATTTGAAGCAAAATAAGCGCTGGCAGGTGTTTCTTCACCAAAAAAAGGCATCGTGACTAACGTAACATTTTTGCAACCCTAAGAAACAATGCTTATGTTACGAGGCAAATTTTTCTGAAACTTACGCAGACATTTAAAATTGGCCGATATATTTGTAAGAGGTAAACAATCTATTTTTAAAATCGTACTACAGATTTGTTACAGACGAATTAATTTTGGCCCTAAATGGTACTTTTCCGAAAAACTAAGTGTGACTAACGTAACGTGACTAACGTAACCATCGAATAACAGGCAATGAATGCATATAAAAAACTTTTTATAATTAATTTCGTGTTCTTATATTACTTTTACACTTTTTAGGAACCTTCTTTGTGTTGTATTATGGTTCTTTCTTTACTTTTTTTCTATATTAGTGTGAAAAATTGAATGGAAGGATTCAGTTCAATCAACTCAATTTGAATGTGCGAAAAAAAAAATAAACAAATAAAAAAACTGCTTTTACAAACTGAATAACATCATTCTTGGGCTAATTAAATCCTAAATATCTCTCTTTTAAAAAATTAACTTTTTGCATGTTGGTAGTTTCACTGAATTCTAGTATTCTGCTGATATGCTAGTTATCGTCATAAGAAACTCCGTAGTACTTTGCAATGGCATATTATTTTTAAAGGTTTACTAATTCATCAAACGAATAGTGTTGTGCATCCTTTTGAATTAAAATGTAATATTGAAAAAAAAATGTTCGAACGTTTTTGCAGAATGAATTTTTAATTCCAGATATCACCGCAAATGTTTGAATTTCTAAATGATCATTCTTGCATTTTCTGAAATATATGGCAGCAGCGCTTATTGTCACTGTGTCATGTAACATCTTCAAATGTTTTCCAACAAGCAGCCGTTACTTCATTTTAATAATAGGTGGAGATGTATTTTCTAAAAAATAGAGACGTTCTTCTTTGTTAAAACTGTATTTCTATTATCTTAATTTTTAAGCTTGGATTCTTGTGTTGAATATACATTCAGCAGAGTACTCATTTTGCTTTACTCACCCTTTTTCTTTTTTATTAATTCTTTAAATTGAAAGTATCTTTATAAAGACCTTTAAAAAAGTATTTTTCTAAGTAAACAGAAGGTCTACAATGTAATATTACTGGTATTTTTTACCCTTTATATTTTTAACCAATATAGAATACCTACATATTCAAAATTGTTCATGAAAATTTACATTAAATTAAATAAGTTTCAAATATTAGCAGTCATTTTTAAAATGTTAGGGTAGTCACATGCAAACTGTTACGTTAGTCACAGCTCAAATGTTACGTTAGTCACACTAATTATTTTATATCTACTGATACTAAAATAAATATTTTGCACTTTTTAAGTAGATATGACACAGATGTAAGAAAATAAAAAGTGCTTTTCGGTTCAATCATCTGGTTTAGTTTTTAAGCAGAAAATAGTACATTTTCGTGACTAACGTAACGTAAATATTTTCTGTGAAATAACCCAACTAATTAAAAGACTTAGCTTATAATGTTTGCAAAAGAAAAGTCAATTTTGTTGGGCCAACATCTATTCATTTAGAATAAACATAGTACTTTTAAAATTTTGCAAAAACTTTTACATTACACAAGAAAACGTAGACGCATGTTTTTTGCACAAGCTAAGCCTTTTCTACAACCTCGCACGTTTAGAGCCAGAAGCAAAACACCAAATGAAATTTTTGCAAACTGTTACTGGACTTATGTACTAGAAAGTATGCTGGATGAAATGATAGCTCACAATTAAGGCTTTGTGGAAAAAAAAATTCTGAGGTTGAGGTTGACATTTCTATGGAATGACCCTTATGATAAATCTGATGTTATCATAAGGATCTATTTCAGTTATTATTCTAGCAATAATAATTGCATAATAATTTTAGTGTAAAAGCAACAAAGATGCATATAGTTTCAGTCATAATTATTACTATAATGATATAATTTACAAAATGTTATTCATTCATCAGAGTTATATCAGCAATACTGATTTCAATTTTCATAATGATGATGACCATAATTTATTTATGTTTTACTTTTGCTATTATTGTCATCACTCACACAGGCCTGCAACCAAAAAAGTGATTACAAACCAATGATGATTCTGATACATTTTTGGACGCTGATTTCAAGAAAAACAGTCAAAAAATTCTATGACATATACCTACTATTCAGAAATGCTTTGTCCCACCACGAAATAGAGTTATGCTTATGGAAAGTGGTTAGCATTTAGTGCCATAAGTTTGATGCCATAGTTATCATTATGGCGAAAGTTGAAGACAATTTGTCTCTGGGACAAAAAAAAAAAGGAAAAAAAAGAAGCACTTTTTAAGTTAATTAATATTTCCGAACTAAATTTGTTTCAACAGAGTACTTGAAAAACAGCTCTCATTTGTGAAGCGAATATCTCACATTTTGTAAAGAGTCAATTAAACAAATTTCGGTGTAAAATTTGATGACTAGGGTAATTCGTGGGCTCCACATAAAGTGTGTGTCCCCTGTATAGAGGATATGAGAAAGTGGTCAAAAGGCATAAAACAGTCTTTCTCTTTAAAGAAAGGAAAAGTGAGCATTAAAGAGATATATGAATCCTGGAAAAATTTAGCAGTATTAAATGTTCTAATTACCATAAAATTAATACACATATATACCATGTCATTTCCAATTGTTTGGTGCATGAATAGTACCCCCCAACCACCCCCTTTTTTAATAAAAGCGTAGAAAAGGGTGTTGTTTCCGAGTTCACACCCCTTTCCTTGAAACTCAAAATTAACTTCCTGAAATAAAAATTAAAAGTTATTCTCTTCTGTTTATAATTTTTCATCATCTAATAAAAGTTATGTATGTATGACTGACTATGTAAAAGGAACATTAAATTCTGCCTGCTTCGGTTTAACCTTCGAAGTGTCAGAGTTGGCTATTTTTAGTCTGGACGCTCGCCCCCCCCCCCCTTCCCTGAGCAACTTCTTGCTCTGGTGACTAGAGCAATCTTCCAAAAACGCAGGTCGTAGCAGTAAGATTGCATCGTATAGAAATTAACTTTCACCTCTATTTTAGTAGTTCAAGACTTAGATAATTCTTAATGACGAGAAACGGAAGTGTGTGTGTAAAATTCAATCCTTTATGTCTTAAATAAAAATTCATAGGGTTTTCTTCTTGTCATTAGATAATATTCATGTTTGGAACTTTACAGTATATTAAAGACAAACCGTAGCATATTTAGCAAGAGAAAAAATTATAAAATGTATGCAAATAATAACTTACATGACTGTCTTTACAATGTGTGTCTGCAACGTCATGAATATGATTAAGCTGGTTGTACACGTCTTTCTCCAAGGCGATGGCTTCCTTTAATGCCTCAAGAGCGTTAGCCCATGTTGTTTTATCAGGCATCTAAATAGGAGAAAAAAATACATTAGGGTAGAGTAATGTTCCTTTGCGACAATTTTTATATTTTAATTTTTAACGTCAATTATTTAAATCGAATTTAAAATCGAAAAGTCACATTAAAATACCTCAACATTTTTCTCTGCAATATATTTTTTGAAATTCAGACAGTTTGAAAATAAAATATTTCCATCCACTTAAAGTAAGAGTTCTAAACTGTCCCAAGGTACAAGATTCTATTGTACCTTGGGACACATCCTGCTGTGCCATGGGACTCTTCATGATTCAGGAAACAGCCATACACTTGAGTCAATTTCGCAAAAGAAAAGCAAAAAAAAATTTCATGGTACTGAATTTAATTATAAATAATTAATAATGAATCATAAATAATGAATTAATGAACTATTATCTAACATTAAGTGTGATTAAAAGACTACATCATATTAGAACATTTTTCCAAATTCCTAAACATATCTTAATTATTAAGAATCATGCATATGTTGCACTTGGGGATGTGTCCAAAGCGACAATATGTTAGGCTGTCCCGAGGTACAATCCCCACGTCGTGTAAGAAAAACTAAAATGGTGGTCAATCTAGATGCACTATCATTATTTTCTCATAACCAAAATATTTGAAGTACTTCTTTTTTGTAACAAAACAAAATTCAGTTGATTAGTTCTACAAATACAAAGACAGAAAATGAAATAAAAATGAAGCAAGTATTTAGTTTGGAGTCATGAAATTTTCTTTCTCTCACAAAATCATCGGTTTAACTCTTTTGCTGCTGTTTGTTACTATGGCACCATTTAGTGGCGAAAGTTACTATTGGAGATTACAAAAAACATGGCTGACAAAAGTAGATTCATAGAAATTAGCTGTGTTCCAAGGTACAAGTGTCCCATAGTACAACACTTTACACCCAAGGTACAGTTTATTATTATTACTGGTTTCTTAGATTCTTTGCAGATCCGTTGCATTGCATACCACGATGAAAAAAATCTCTTAGAATGGGAACGCAATTCGATCATTGCAAGTAAAATTTTGGACTTACTGCTTATCAGGTGCAAAGGGGGATAGTTCAGAGGAGGTATTCGTCAACTATAGATTGTAATGTAAAACCAGTGCTATGGAAAATTCTTACTCCGGATAATAATCCAGATCATTACATTTCCTATGCAATTGCACCAATAATGTTAGTGAAGTAAAAGGTACTGAATGCATGATGGGTTTTGCAAATTACCTGATGCATGAAAAAATTAATGTTTCGCAACCAAATCACATATTAGTCATATTAGTCACTGATATTGTAGTAGAAGTATTGATAATGTGTGGAATTTTCTTCCTTTATAAAACATAATTTATTAATAAAAATGGTAGTGAACAATTTTTAAAGAGCAGAACATGGTGTTCCATTAACTATTATTAGTAAGCTTTTAGCGTTTTTAGTAAGTGAATATAAAAGTAAATATTTGTCCTCCCTCCCCCATCTTTGTTCTACATTATTTACTGGATCGTTAGAGATAACACGCAGTCTGATATTCCTACGATGAAATCAAAGAATAAAAGTGGGTAAAACGTAACAATTTGAAAAGTAATACTGCCCTAGCTGAGTCCAGAGTTTGTTGCTGGTCGTCACGTTTGTATTTGTATTTGTATTACGTATGTATTGTACACATACCTACATCCAAGGATTAATTTGCATGGGGGCTTACTTATAGGATCAGTTCCAGCAAAAATTTTATGTTAATTTTTTAATATTAAACGGAATTCAGATTGTTTACCTGAGGACTATTTCTTTCGTTAGAAATTAAGCCCTGTCCACATATAGTGAGAAATAGGGTTTCCAATTCCGCAATTCCGATCCCGAATCCCGAGGGATCCCGTATGATTTTTAGTGAGATTCATCCCGTGGGATTGAGACCAAAATCCGGGATTTTCCATGCAAACGTTTCTCAATTTTTGCTGTCCATAAAACGAATATTTTTACAAGTATCATCAGATGTCTGAATCACCTTCCTGTATGCAAGAAGAGCAAGACAAACTTTGTGTCTCATATGATGAACGGTTGATTGACCATTCAAGAAAACAATAAAAATAGAGTCTGAAGAATAAAATGGTATTCTCATTCGAAGTTTCAGTGCTCATACGTTCAGCAGTTGCGATAATGCGTAAAAATCATAAGTCTATTCGAAAACCTTCTATAAATATTGAAGCCCAGAGAATTTGGCTTTAGAAGAAACTAGCTGCGTTGCTCGACTTTTCCCGGTCTGCCTTGAAAATAAAAATTGTGTCAAGTGACGTTTATACAACTATTAGGCTTAAATAAAAGAAAAAAAAACATCATGCAAAATTTCTCTTCCGAACGATGACGACAGGTATTAAAATACTTTTAAGCAAGTAAAATGAGAAAGATGGGTTTAAAAAGCGTAACCATGGGAACACAAAATAAAATAAGTTTAAGAAATTAATAAAATGAGAAAGATGGAATGAAACGATGGATTCAAAAAGCGTAACCATGGGAAACATGAAAATAAAATGGTTAACATATATGGAGATGAGATTTTTAAAACTTGATTCAAAAATACTTGTAACTTTTTTCCTTTGAAGATAGAAGCTTAGTTTTTTGACCAAAGGTCAAGAAAGATCTGGAGTAAAAAATGTCGCTTTTCCAATGGTGCCAAAAAGAAAACTGTGGGACAATTGCTTCACTTTTTATTGATATATTTAATGAAGAAAGTAATGCCTAAATTTCAGCTAAGCCTAAAAAAATTCGAGCTAAAATCGGAAATAACTCCCGCCGTAATTAAGTTAGAGCATTGAAACAAATTGCATAGAACACGGAAAATTCCACCCTTTCCAACGATATATGATATTAATATGTGCAAGTAATTTCTCACCCCCCATATTCGGGAATTTATGCGAAAATTGGGCCTATATTCGAACAAAAAAAGAACTATTCATTGAATTTTTTTCAAACTGGTCGGCAAACATTTCCGGTGCTGAAAGAAAGATGCTCTGAAAATTTCAGCGAAATCGACCGGGTAGTTCTCGAATTTTGTGCGTTCAAACAAACAGACGCTTTTCGGAGACTTCATTTTATGCTATGTACAGATTGAGAAAGTGTATTACAGAGTGCAAAATCTGCTGCAGTAACCTGAATGCAATATTGGAACGCTTCAGTAAACTTAAGGAATGCACTCGAAACCTTTAACTTACTAAAAGTGGAAATATTTTTCTCCGAAGAAGAAAGCGATGAATAACCTGGCATTATTTATTATTTACTAGCTGCGTTGCCCGGCTTTGCCCGGTCTACCTTGGAAAAAAAAAATCTTTGCGTCAAGTGAAGTATCTTCAATAACCACAATTAAATGTAAGGAAAAAAAAACATCAAGCAAAATTTTCTCGCCAAACAATGATGACAGATACTAAAATACTTTTTAAAAAATTTAAATAAAATGAGAAAGATGGATTTAAAAGGCGTAACCATGGAAACACAAAATAAAATAAGTTTAAGAATTGAAAATGAGAAAGATGGAAATAAACAATGGATTCAAAAAGCGTTACCGTGGAAACGTAAAATAAAATTTTTTTAAACTTGAATAGAAAACAGATTTTTGAACTTCATTTAATTCGCTTGTAACTTTTTTTCTAATTGAGTAGAGGGTTAAACTTTTGACCTTAGATCGAGTTACATCTGGAGTAAAAAAAGCAGCTCTTTCCAGTGCTGTCTAAAAGAAAACTGTGGGACAATTCCTTCACTTTTTATTGATGGGTTTAATGAAGAAACTAGTGCCTAAATTTCAGCTAAGCCTTAAAAAAATCGAGCTAAAAACGTAAAAAACTCCCGCCGCAATTAAGTTAGAGCATTGGAATAAATTGCGTAGAACGCGGAAAATTCTTCCCTTTCCAACGATACACAATATTGCTATTTGTGAGTAATTTTTCACCCCCATATTCGGGAATTTATTTTAAAATTGGGCCTAAATTGGAATAAAAAAATAACTATTCATCGAATTGTTTTCGAACTGGTCTGCAAACCTTCTCAGGGCTTAAAGGAACAAACTGTGAAAATTTCAGCAAAATCGGCCGAGTAGTTCTTGAGTTTTGCGAATTCAAATACACAGACGCTTTTTGGAGACTTCATTTTATACTATGTAGAGATGCTCTCTAGCCGGTAGAAAGTGCCTGTAGATATCTTTGTCAACATAAAGTTAATAATATAAATGTGGATGATATCTTAAAAATTATGTTTGATGAATTAACTGAGCAATCTTCAATATTTGACACGAGTTTAAAAGAGGTGACAGAAACTTTATTGAAACAGTAGATGGCCCGCATGACAGTTTAGTACGTTAAGCTGCTCAAGTTTTTGATTGCCTCTTTAAAGTAAGAGGTAATATTAGCGAAATCATTAAAAAAAACTTTTACTTAGACTGTAACCCAGTCATCGTTTATTCCCTGCTGTATAACGAATCAAATGCACTGATGCAACGTTAATGAAGTGAGTTAAATTGGAAACACAAAATCAAACAGACATCGTTTTTGTCCGAAATTTGAAGTTCGTGAGCAAAATCCCTTAACATTACCCCCATAAAAAAAAGAAAAATCTATTTTCGACTGTGGTGAAGTTTATGGGGATCGTTTGCCAAATGTCCACATTACTTAATCTCAGTAAAACCAACTGCAGTACAGCCACATCACGCGCGTTTTCATCAAGCCCATTATTATTTGCACAAAGATCTTTTACCATCCCATACGAGTGATTCTTTGTTAAGAAGCATTGGACTTTTTTAAAGTACACATTTGAGTACCAAACGATAGTCGCTAATTATTGAGGTGTGACTTTGTATTACTCTGCAATTGGTGTACTGAATTCGAGATAAAGGTTAATTCATGTAACAAAAGCAATCCTTCCTAAAAAGTCCAACTTTTTATATTTGACATGAAAATTTAACTCTTAGAAAAATAAAGTTTCGCGGGATTGGCTCCTTTCAATCCCGAAATCCCGCGGGGTTGAGATTGGTGGGGGACAATAGTGAGAAACCACATCAGAACTTTTAAAAAAAAAAAAAAACATTTTTGCCATCTTGTCTCTGAATTGGTCGAATCTTTAGACCAAATTTGCCAACGACACGGAAAGTTTTTGGGAGGCCACTGATCGCTGTGACCTCCTGCGGGGCGTCTCTGAAACCACCACTTTTTACCATCATATGAATATGAATACTGTTTCTGAGATTTTATAACTAATGAATTTGGTGCTGCCATCTATCGTAAAACGTAGTTAATAAAAGGTGGGCCAGTTTCACGAATAATAGAAGCATGAAACAAAAGAATATTCTTATGTAGAAAATCTAAAAAAACTTGCTTATTGCACCGAATTAAACCCCCCATTTCAAGCACCAAAGGAACCATTTTTGTCCTCTCCAAGAATACTTCACTGATTTTTAGTCAGAGGTTTGATCATTTAGTTTCCCTACAGTTGAAGTCTCCTAACGCAAAAATAAATAAACTTAAATTAATGTAACTAAATTAATGACCATTTTAAGATGTTCGCTCAAAATTTTGAAGTTTTGAGATCATACTTTTCACAGAAGGTATTATTCAATTTGAAAAAAAAAAAAAATCTACACCTAATAATGTATATTGTGATTGGACGCTTTTGGTTGGTATTACATTTCACTTCAAAAAAAAAAAAAGGGGGGGGGGGCAAAACGAGACATCCTATGAAGCCATTGTGTCACCCGCATCCGCATACACCACTGTACCTCTAAAGCAGTATTTTAAATCAAGAGTCAAAAGTTGCTAAAAATTTATTAATGTAATAAAAGAACAAACACTGCATACATGAAATTAAGAAATGTTCAGCTTTGAAGCAATGCATTAATATTGGTTATATTAAACAATGAAATAATACCTTAAATTCTAAAATTTTAAATTTACATGATTTTTCAACGGTGATAGTAAAAATAAAAAAGGCCGCAGTTTCCATACAAAATGAAATGTGGCAGCGGCTAGTCCTCACGATGTTGCCATACATGTTATCTAAAATAAAGGCTACTTTTCTTATATTTTAGTATTCGAATCATATTGAAAATGCCACTTGTCCCACTGTGCCCCTATCTCCCCAACTCTGTTTAAGCGACATGAATCTTCTTTTTTTCCCCCTTTAAATGTTCAATCCTAGTATTTTGTATTATCTGTGCTATACAAATGCATTAAATAATACCAGTAATTCAAAATTCAAAAAGAAATTATAGAAAAAAAATTAATTTGAATTTTGTCATTTTGAGTTCAAGTTATGTTTTTCGCAATCACAAGTGTGTGTGTTTGTGTGTGGGGGGTATGTGTGCTTGTGTGTACTGGGTATGCGTGTTTGTGTGTAGGGGGTATGTGTATGTGTGTAGGCACGTGTGTTTGTGTCTGTGTGCAGGCATGAGTGTGTGGGTAATTATGTGTATGATGTATGTGTGTAGGTGTGTGTGGGGGAGGTATGTGTATGTGTGTGTAGGCATATGTGTTTGTGTCTGTGTGCAGGCATGAGTGTGAGGGTAGTTGTGTGTATGTGAGCGTGTAGCTGTGTGTGTGTTTGTGTGTGTATGTGTATGTGTGTAGGTGTATGGATGTGTGTGTAGGTGTATATATGTATATGTGTGTAGGTGCATGTATGTATGCGTGTAAGTGTAGGATATTGACGAAACCTGGAGACGGTTTTCGCCAGAGATGCAGCATCGTGAGGAGCCGGTCGACGGTGATGCTGCGGAGGGTGCTGACGGGAAAATAAAATGATAGGAACGCCAAAAACAGTCAAGTGAGAACAATAAGCAATCGTGATTGCTCAAAAAGAAGATGTTCACTTACGTCAATATTAAACTGAGCCAGTTTGTTGCCACGTAAGTTCAAATAGTCAATCAACTTTTGAGCATGCTCCCTTTCTTCTTTTGAATTTTCTCGAAACATTTTTGCGAAACCCTTTCGAGCCACACTGTTCTGGTCGAAATGGGCTGCCTAGAAAGAAAATAAATTAACATTAGGACTTTTCAGTATGAAAGTTTAAAACGACCCTCAATTTTGTCTCAATTTTGTTTCTTATTCGGCATAGCTATAAAAAAAAAATTGGTGAGTATTGCAATTATATAACTTTTTTTTAATGTCTAATGTCTCTTCTCATAATTTCAGTGTATGTATGTATGCATGCTCGCCTCCCAAAAAATTTGGTTCGGAACGCCCCTGACTGGACGCGTAGACGAAATTAGAGCGATCTGTGTAATAAGACTTTTAATACGTACTACCTTTTCATTCTTCTTACTTTATTTTTATTTCTTAAATCAAATTTCTTTTTTTTTTCTTATTAAATCTTGATCTAACTTAAAATTTCGTGCATATTTTGCATAAATTCATCGAATAATTTACTTTTTGTGTGATTTTTTATTTTTAAATGCTTTCAGATTAGATTTAGAGGATTCAGCAAGCAGGTCTCAGATTGAATACATTGAACTGCTTCATTTTCCGAACTGATTGTGTATGGTACAATTTTCTGCGAACTATATCAACCTCATGGGGAATTAAGCGGGGTATTTCCATTTACCTGGTCCCATTACCCTATCTCTGAGATGAAAGGAAACATGTTTTCATTCACGAAAAAACAGTCAAAAAGTCAAATCATTCACACTCAGTAACTCTCAGAGTATAGTATTGGACACAATGCACAAAATCAATTCAATCTCTCAATTCAGCTAAAAGAAAATGAAGGATCTGAAGTTGAAACATTTACATTCTTTTTCTCTTTCCGTAACTGAATCTGGTGTCCAGAAAAGTAAGTCCAGAAAACCGACGCCAGTCGGCTAACGTTTCGGTGAAAAGAATTTCGAATAATCGAGGTCGTACTGTTTTTTGGATTGGGAAAATATTGCACAGACCATAACCTTTTTTAAACAAAATACAGTTTAGTTTGCTTTTAGAATAAAGAGAGGAATCGGATCCACCGAGCACAAATAACCCAGAGTTTTGCTTTTTAAGTTTATTTTTCTTCCCCGGTGAAGTTTTGCCCTTAGTTTCACCAAGTGAATATTCTCACAGTTCCATTTGCTAACTTTAACCTTCGCTGTTTCTATTGATACTTAGTAAAAATAAAGTTGCAGTTCCTTCAATGGCATTCTGTACTTGGTCCGCTCTCGATTAAATGGGATAACTCACAAATACAATGTTATATAACTCCCCACACATGAGGAAATTTCCCAAATCGTAGCATCATAGTAGCAAAGAAAACTTTATAAATTTGTCAGAAGCAAATAGTTTACGAAAATAATAATTCTACGATTCTGAGTGTGTGTGTGTGGATACATGTAGTTCTCTCCCTTTTCCACATCAGAATATCATGTGCCACCTATATAAAGTCAAATTTATAACTGAATATCACACATATACTCCCACTATCACAAACCACCAAAAATAAATTACATTCACCATAACTTTCCTCCCATCATCTAAAATTACCTCTTAAGATATTTTTGATAATAGTAAAAGCTGATTTTGCAATCACAAAATCTTTTGCCGTGCATTTTTCGTGTTTTTGAAACAAAAATTGTTCTTACTCAGAATCTTTCGAGCATTCTGAAACAGATAGAGACGATACAATGTTTTAATGTGCTCCACTGATAAGGAAGAGCGCTACCCGGATCCTCCAAAATTGCAAAATATTTTCTACTTTAGGGAAAGGGTTCTTGAAACTGCGAAACTTTTAAATTGTATTTTACACACTACAAGTGCCATATAAGTGCAAAAAACAATGAGGGCTTTATTGATATTAACGTATTTCAATATTTAATTATGACATGAAAACTCTACAGTAAAGAAACATCAGCTTTTTTGAACTTTTTAGTAAGGTATACGCATAGTTAAGAGGTTTTTTTATATTCGTATACAAATGTCACAAATCCAGTTTATGGAAAAAACTAATTCTAACTTTGCTAGAACTTAGAAATGGCACCTCTATAGCTGTTATATTTTCATCATTTTTTCAATTTTGATTTATGTATATTGGAAAACACCACAGGCTTATACAGTTATGATCCCACACGTCTAGTTATTGTCCTGCAGTAATGACTAGTAAAAACTATTAATGGTCATGCTAACTAAATGCGATTACTTTCAGAAAACACAAAAATAAAGAAAAAAAAACAGAAAAGAAAAGTATTCAAAATATTAATAACATTTATTTTTATTTTAGCATAATCAAGTTTAAAGCATCGTGACCAACCTATTTGGATATTCTAAAAATTAAAAATTTGATAATTGACACATTCTTGAAAAGTTAGTCTGAACAAGATTAAAAATAAATAAATAAATAAAAATTGTAATAGAACTATACTTCTGCTGCATTTTTCATTTATTGTTTGGAAAATTTCGCTTATGATTCATTACAATGTTATTTTTTTAAGTAATATACTGGAAATAAATAAGTTTAATCTTTTTCTTTTCGGAATATGAATATGCAAAATAAATGAACTTTTCAAAAGTTTGATGTCCCTACATATTTCCAAAAAAAAAAAAATATATAGAATTGAATTAAAATATCCTTATCAATTCTTAACAATACATTTGAGTAAGAATAGCTAAAATGCTTACTTTTAGTTCACTAGTAATGGGCACATTTTCTTAAAAAGCTCCTTAATCTTTTATTTAATAGCAAAATTATTCTTGCATGATAGAAAAGACTAAGGAATACGTACAATAATGCTGCAATCTGATTCGAAAAAAAAGAAAAAGTACTAAAAATAATAACAGCAATGTCAGTTACTTCAAAAGAAGAAACACCTCAAAAAATTAAATGCAAAGAAAATTCACCATTGGTGACTAAGAAACATTAACATAAGAAATCCCTCAGTAGATAAAAGTTTATGATTGGGAAATATGTGGTGGGGGTGTATTTTCGGACAAATCTATTCTTGGAATGCATTGATATTGTTTCTAGAGTATTGATTTCAAAGTTGATGTTGATAACACAAGACAAACCAGCGCATTACTGGTTGGCTGACCGTAGCTAATAATTTTCCCTACTAAAAGTAATGGTGACCAAACTGTTCGGCAGAGCTTAACATTTGCAAAAAAAGATTTTTTCTTTCTTTTTTTTTTTTTTTTTTTTTGCTCGGAGTTTTTTCTACGCGCAAGAAAACGTTCAATTCCAAAACTACATACGTACCATATTCATATATACTAGACTGGCTTGCATCTCCATATTAATCTGAGACCTTATCAGCGTCATACAGGCAGGGTGCAGTTCATACCTGTCGCCGACACTCTCTTTTACTTCATTGTCTGAAAACTCTGCTGAAAATTGATACATTTTGAAAGTTAGTTGACATTAGGATCACCAAAATCTTCATGCATTTTGTTTAATTTCTTATTTAGTTACATGAAAGGACTACGCCTATTATAGCAATGATTTTCGAATCGTGGTGCGCACACTATTATACGATATTTGGAAAAAATGGTGCATAGAGATATAATAAATTATGTTTCGGATAAAAATGAAAGTTGTTACCAAAGAAAAGGAAATGAAATCAAGAGTTGTTTTGAGTACCTACGACTCTTTGTTTTCATGACTGTAAAAAGTTTAGAGATAGCAATTAGAAAGTAACCAAAACGAGACAAGCATTTAACAAGGTAAGGGTGTACTTAGGGGGAGGGCTTATTGGCCCGGGCCTCATCCGAAATAAATTTTAAAATACTCATTGTGAAGAAGTAATTTAATCTTTTCCAACCTAAATTTGGAAAGTTCTCTGAATAATTGGTTTGTGCTTTTTCCCCTAAAAATTTGTGAATATGGAATTAAAAAGTCATTTATTTTACCTGCAGCTTGTTAATCAACTCTTCACTTATATTTGAGGGTTATTACTTTTACAGAAAATTCAATTCAGTAGTAAAATACGCAAGAAAAGTGGTATTTTTCTCACAAATTTTCATTGTAAGAAAGCAAAAAAACTGCAGTTTTTTTGCGTTTTAAAAAGGTATTAAATGTTAGCTTTCACCCATTTGACAGTAAAATGGAAAGTGTTTAAAAATAAACAAAAGTTTATGGAAAAGTTCATTATTTTATATCACCAGAGAATATTTCAGTTAGGTATATTTTAAAATAATAGTATGCAGGAATGTCAAACTGAGGATGTTTTTTTACAGAATTCAAAAATTTCTCAAAACTTTGAAATATTTATTTTTTTTCTCAAAACTTTTTCTACATTGAAACGAAATGCTCATTGTAGCCCCGAAACACAATTTTGCAAAAAGTTTTTAAATTTTTGCACTTTACTAATGTTAATATGATTTCAACCCCTCTTTAAATCTCTTTCACATACAGGTAGAGGTCTCTGTTAATTTTCAAATTATTCTTAATTTAAAGCAAACAAAACACTCTAATAATGATTAATTAAATAATAAAAACTGGGTAAGTAAAATATAGCTTACACTTACATTCTGTTTTAAACTATATTTATTCTTTTACTTTAAAATATTATATTTATTATGCATCAGAATCCAAAAATAATATTCAAATATAAACCTTGTCTGGTTAAAAGAAAATGTGAATTACAATCAACTCTACCCGGACAGCGGAAAAATGTTCTTTATGAAATGAAAAAAATACCGTTCTTTCTTTCATCTTGATCTTCTTTACTTCTTTTATTTTATTTATTTGTTTATTTATTCATTTTTAAGGTTACAATAAACGAGGAGCGCAGAGCTGTTTAAAGCATTTTTTTCCCTGAATTTAAAAAGTAGCAGAAAAAACTTTACAATGTTTCAATTTCTCTTTTTAGTTACGTGTTTAGAAATACCCTAGCGATTTTTGCCCAATTAATTAGGTCTCATACACACATGTAGTTTTAAATTCTAAAAATCAATCATATCCCTCAGAAGTGTATAGTTTATTGACGAACGTAATAATTTATGTTCTTCTAATAAAATTATGTAACAATCTTCAAAAACAGATACATAAATATTACAAATTGAATATTTGTTCAGTTTATATATTTTGGTGCGAAAGTCCGAATTCTGACAAATTATTTCCAAGATTGTTATTTCACTGGATGAAATTCAACAATAATAGTCAACAGTCGCAGAACAATACATTGCTGAAAGACCAAATATTTAGTTACACATTAACCAGTGAGTGCTGACATTTGTTAATTTTGGCTTTTCAGCGCAACAGACATACTCAGTAGATATATTAAGTTCATTTGCACTGCCCGAATTTACATTCTGTGCGTGTGTGACGTGATTAGAGGGAGGAATGTCATATCAGTCCTTACGCGAAAATAAACTACCGTGTTTGAATTGGCAATATGTTCTAAAATCAAGGGTTCTGGAGAGGTTGACTGCGCCCATGCTCAAAATTGTTGATAACGAATTATAGTTTGTTATTACACTTGAAAAGTATAAAGTACACGTTCAGCTATAAATACAAATTTTTCTTCTCGTCAAAGACGGAAAATTGAAATAAGGTTTTGAAAGAATAAAGTATATGTTTTCAGTGTTAATAAATCAAGAATCTTTCCTTTTGCTCAGACGCAATGGGCAAAGAAATGATGTCTTAGAAATTATCTTGATTTGTAGCCATAAAAAATAAACACTTGGGGTAAAAGAAAATAAAGTATGAGTAATTGAACACATATAATCCGCAATTATATATTTTTAAAAAGCATAGGAATATTCTGAAAAAAGAAAAACAATGAGTTACTTTAAATGTGCTAGATCAAAACAATTAAAACTCACGTAAAAATCCGACAACAGTTGCCAAACATAAACACAGTGCAGCCGTAATCCAAATCATGTGCTGCATTATGACAGCAGTGGATGTATTCGACTTCATTAACCAATGGTCTTAACGAGGGAAAGTTACTAATAATGAATCCAAACTAAGAGAGAGAGTCATACTGTGCAGTTAATGCAGTAACAAGGGAAAATGTCCAAGGGTCATCCAGATAAGAGGACGTCTGTGATCGATAACTATCACAGGTCTTGACCTCAGCTATGTGGCGATAGTGTTTTGCTCAAAAGAAATGAGGGCGTCCTTAGGAGCTGAATACAAAAATAAGAGTCTTAATCGAAATTCATTTCTTTCAATTGATTTATCTAATCTTCTGTGCGTGGCACATTAATTTAGATTTTCAAATGTTTAGTGAATTGTTCCCGCTAATAAAATATTTCGTGTGTTTTTGTTCGTTTAATAGTCTCTTTAAAAAAAATTTCCCATATTATTCTGAATGGCAAAATTTGAATAATATGTAAACGGCTGTCATGACCCACATGAGCCCCCCCCCCCCTCCCTTGTATCCGCCACTGATTTCATGTAGTTTTCCTATTAAATGATTAAGTACAAAACGCATTGCTGCGAAAATTCGTTGAGGTGTAGAGTAATGTTAATAGTGATTATAATGAGAATTATGAATGAAAGCAAACATGAAGTTCGTTCACTGTCATTGCTCTAGTTTAAAAAAAAGAAAAAAAAAAAAAAAAAAAAAAACAGCATTTTAAATTTCAAGCAATTGCGAAAATTTTAATAAACCGGGAACAAATTTTCTTCTTTTTTTTAATTATAAAGAAAAATTGCTTAGGTTTTTTTTGAGCAATCACATTGCTTATTGTTCTCACTTGATGGTTTTGATGTTCCTATGATTTTATTTTCCCCCCGCCTCTCTCTGCAGCCCCACTGTCGATCGGCCTCACGATGCTGCTCCTTTAGCGAAAACCGTCTCCAGATTGCGTCCATATCCTACATACACGCGCATACATACACACACCTACACACACACACATACACCTACACGCACTCATGCATGCACACATTAACAAACATACACCTACACACACACATACTTACACACTCATGCCTGCACACAAACACACACGCATAGATAAATACACACACACATTTACCCACACACTCATACCTGCACACAGACACAAACACACACACACTCGTGATTGCGAAAAACATAATTTGAATTCCAGATGTCAAAATTCAAATTAATTTTTATTTATTTATTTATTTATTATTATTATTATTATTATTTTTTTTTTTTTTTAAATACTGTCAAGTATGATAATAGACTAATCTTTTTGTAGGTGCGCAAGCCGTTAATTTGTGCGTTAACTGACTCGCTACTTTCGAATGCGTCGGTTACATCTTGTTTTCGTGTAGATTACGCTTTTTTGTTGTCCCCCCCGCCCGACAAGTGCGATATGAAAATGGATCACGTAAAATAATGGTGAGACGATCATACCCAAGAATATAAAAAGATACTAAGCGTAAACCATATTTGTTTCAATAATCAGACAACTTCTAAGCCAAAAAAATGATAGTTGCAGTATTTATTTCACTGTTGTAAATTGCACTGCACAATAAATTTGAACCAACTTATGTTCTTTAGATAAAACTACGGGGTTTCACACAACTGAAACGTGCTTGATTCATGTTTCTAAGACAAAATGGTTCATCACGTAACGTTTTTCTGTGGTTAGATCAAGGCTGAATTCGGGTCCGCCGATAGTCGGGACCCTATTGTTTTTACCTTCATCTTACCTTAGTTTTTAGATTTGTTCTTGACCATGGATCCATACGAATATTGTAAGGATGAAAAAAGCTTAAATAGGTAGTAATCGAAATAGTATCTTGAGAGATATTTTTGACCCACAAATAATTTCCGTTATCTAGATATAGGGTTTTAAAGTCTGCCGAAATTTTAAGGAAAGCTCCAAATTTGAAGATTTGGCGAAAAATTGGTCACCTAATTTTACCGCCTGCATCATTCTACAAATCGTGCCAAATATGCCTTCCGTTGCTCACTGAAACTTGAAAAAATTTGACGATTTTTCCTAAAATTTTGGCAGACTTTAAGATCTCATGTTTCGATATTGGGGACACGATGACAAATAATTTATGCGTCTAGAAACATGTTTTACAATGCTTTTTCGATTTCTGCTTATTAAAAAACGTTTCATTATTACACTATCGCTGTGTGGTCTTCTGGTGAGATGCAATTAAGGCATTCTTTCTCCATTCAACATTTTTTCAAATATACTTTCATCAAATTGTGATTTACCGTGCAAGAAAAAAAACATCGTGAATATACATGATCTGTGTAATATGTTTTTGGCGTCAGAAATGGAGATTTTCTAGGAAGTCAATACAAATTTATCAAAAAAAAAATGGCTCATATATATATATAAATATATATATATATATATATATATATATATATATATATATATATATATATATATATATATATATATATACATATATATATATATATATATATATATATATATATATATATATATATATATATATATATATATATATATATATATATATATATATATATATATATATATATATATATATATATATATATATATATATATATATATATATATATATATATATATATATATATATATATATATATATATATATATATATATATATATATATATATATATATATATATATATATATATATATATATATTACCCTACTTTTCGCCCACATTTTATATTTCCTCCCTTCTTAAATATAACAAACTAGTATGTTGTGGCCATCACGAAACTTTCTTCTATATATTTTTACTTTCTTCTATATCTAATATATAGAAGAAAGTATTGGATTCGTGCAAATTTTCGAATTTCGAATTTTGACGGATTCGAACGTTTTGAGGTGTGCTGAGTCCATTTCGACCATTTTTGGAAAATGTCTGTCTGTCTGTGTGTGTGTGTGTATGTATGTATGTGTGTGTGTGTGTGTGTGTGTGTGTGTATGTATGTGTGTCACGTCTGTGTGTGACCAGTTTTTTGTGGCCGCTCTACAACAAAAACTACCGCATGAAATCGAACGAAATTTAGTACACATATGTGCCCCTATGTGAACTTGTGCCCATTAGTTTTTGGCGCGAATTCCTCCAAGGGGGGTGGAGCAATGGGACGTTTTTCGAGTTACGCGTGCTTGCTATTCCTCAGGAAGTAACTGGCGGAATCAAACAAAATTTGGTCCATATGTTGGTATTAACAGGAACAGGTGCTGATTCAATTTTGGTGTCCATAACTCAAACGGGGGTTGAGCTGTAGAACGCTTTTTGTCGTCAATTGTGACTGCTGTATCTCAAGAAATAATGAACGGAATGAAAGAAAAATTTATCGGCAAGTAGCCCTTAGTGGGTATAAGAATTGATTTTATTTTTGTGTCAACAGCTAAAAGGGGGGTAGCGCAATCACCCGTTCTTTTTTTCCATTTTGAGTGCCCTATCTCAAGAAGTAATACTACGTTCTGGTTGAAATTTGGAATATATGTGAATCCATATGTAAACAGGCTTTGGTTCTATTTTGACGCCGATCGCTCCAAGAGGTGTTGATTTTTTTTTTTGAATAAAAATAGCTTTATTAATGCAACAATAAGAAAGATAAATCGTAATAGATTGTCGTCTGCGTATTTCTCGTGATTTTAATTGAATGGAAATATCGGAAATATTATCTCAATGATTTAAAATTTTCAACTGTTGCCATCTTATGTTTGTTAACAAATAAAATATTTGTAATTCATTCAAGCAAGGCTTTTAAAATAACTTTCAATTTTCGCTCTTTGCTTTACTTTTGCAATAATTCAGACATTGGGATAGTCGTCAAGTTTTTGCATGTGTCATTTTGTTTTTGTTGGGAATATTGCTTCCTCGTCAAGCATGGGGAGGGATCAGAAAAAAAAAAGAAAAAGAAAGAAAAATATAGAAGAAAGTTTCGTGATGGCCACAACATACTAGTTTATAATTCTAATCCCTCCCCATGCTTAGCGAGGAAACAATATTCCAAACAAAAACAAAATTACACACGCCATAACTTGACGACCATCCCAACCATCCCAATTCCTGATTTATCTCAAAAGCAAAGCAAAGAATGAAATTTGAAAATTATTTTTAAAGCCTTGCTTAAAATAATTACAAACATTTATTTGTTAACAAACACAAGATGGCAACAGTTAAAAATTTTAAATCATTGAAATATAATTTCCGATCATTTCCATGCAATTAAACTCACGAAATAAGCGCAGACGACAATCTATTACTATTTATTACTTTCTTCTATATCTAATATATAGAAGAAAGTATTGGATTCGTGCAAATTTTCGAATTTTGAATTTCGAATTTTGACGGATTCGAACGTTTTGAGGTGTGCTGAGTCCATTTCGACTATTTTTGGAAAATGTCTGTCTGTCTGTGTGTGTGTGTATGTGTGTGTGTGTGTGTATGTGTGTGTGTGTGTGTATGTGTGTGTGTGTGTGTATGTGTGTATGTGTGTCACGTCTGTGTGTGACCAGTTTCTTGTGGCCGCTCTACAGCAAAAACTACCGCATGAAATTGAACGAAATTTGGTACACATATGTGCCCCTATGTGAACTTGTGCCCATTGGTTTTTGGCGCGAATTCATCCAAGGGGGGTGGAGCAATGGGACGTTTTTTGAGTTACGCGTGCTTGCTATTCCTCAGGAAGTAACTGGTGGAAATCAAACAAAATTTGGTCCATATGTTGCCCCTAACAGGAGCAGGTGCTGATTCAATTTTGGTGTCAAACGCTCAAACGGGGGTTGAGTTATAGAACGTTTTTGGTCGTCAATTGTGACTGCTGTATCTCAAGAAATAACGAACGGAATCAAACAAAACAATTTTGACAAGTAGCCCTTAGTGGGTATAAAAGCTGATTTTATTTTGGTTCAACAGCTAAAAAGAGGGTAGCGCAATCGCCCGTTCTTTTTTTCCATTGTGAGTGCCCTATCTCAAGAAGTAATGCTACGTTCTGGTTGAAATTTGGAATATATGTGAATCCATACGTTAAACAGGCTTTGGTTCAATTTTGACTCCAATCGCTCCAAGAGGTGTTGATTTTTTTTTTTTTTTTTTTTTTTTTTTTGCGAATAAAAATAGTTTTATTAATGCAACAATAAGAAAGATAAATCGTAATAGATTGTCGTCTGCGTATTTCTCGTGATTTTAATTGTATGGAAATGATCGGAAATATTATCTCAATGATTTAAAATTTTTAACTGTTGCAATCTTATGTTTGTTAATAAATAAAATATTTGTAATTATTTCAAGTAAGGCTTTTAAAGAAACTTTCTATTTTCGCTCTTTGTTTTGTCTTTACAATAATTCAGACATTGGGATGGTCGTCAAGTTTTTGCATGTGTAATTTTGTTTTTGTTAGGAATATTGTTCCCTCGTCAAGCATGGGGAGGGATCAGAAAAAGGAAAAATATAGAAGAAAGTTTCGTGATGGCCACAACATACTAGTTTTTGTTATTGTTGCAATTATAAAGCTATTTTTATTTACACAAATTTAAAAACAAAATCAGCCCCCCCCCCCCCTCCATGTAACAACTGGCGCCAAAATTGAACCAACGCCTGTTTACATATGGATTCATACTTATTCCTAATTTCATCCAGAACGTAGATTACTTCTTGAGATATGGCACTCACTATGGGAAAAAAGGAACGTTCGATTGCGCCACCCCTCTTTTCAGCTGCTGACGCCAAAATAGAATCATTTCTGTTACCCTCTAAGGGCTACTTGTCGACAATTTTTTGTTTGATTACGTTCATTATTTGTTTAGATACAGCAGTCACAATTGACGACAAAAAACGTTCTATGGCTCAACCCCCGTTTGAGCTATTGACACTAAAATTGAATCAGGAGCTGTACTGTTAGAAGAAGCATTTGGACGAAACTTTGTTTGATTCCGCCAGTTACTTCCTGGGGAATAGCAGTCACGCAAAACTCAAAAAACGTCCCATTGCTCCACCCCCTTGGAAGAATTTGCGCCAAAATTCAATGGGCACAAGTTCACATAGGGGCACATACGTGTACCAAATTTCGTTCGATTTCATGCGGTAGTTTTTGCTGTCGAGCGGCCACAAAAAACTAGTCACACACATACGTGGCACACATGGACGGACACACACACACACACACACAGACATCTTCCAAACATGGTCGAAATGGACTCAGCACACCTCAAAACGTTCGAATCCGTCAAAATTCGAAATTCGAAAATTTGCACGAATCCAATACTTTCTTCTATACATTAGATATAGAAGAAAGTAAAAATAAGGTTGAAACTGAAAAACAAGGTAGAAGAAAATTTCTTTTCGGCGAAAAGTAGAGGGACACCAAAAAAAAAAAAACTAGTATGTTGTGGCCATCACGAAACTTTCTTCTATATTTTTCTTTTTTTTTTTTTCTGATCCCTCCCCATGCTTGACGAGGAAGCAATATTCCCAACAAAAACAAAATTACACATGCAAAAACTTGACTACCATCCCAATGTCTGAATTATTTTAAAAGCAAAGCAAAGAGCGAAAATTGAAAGTTATTTTAAAAGCCTTGCTTGAATTAATTACAAATATTTTATTTGTTAACAAACATAAGATGGCAACAGTTGAAAATTTTAAATCATTGAGATAATATTTCCGATATTTCCATTCAATTAAAATCACGAGAAATACGCAGACGACAATCTATTACGATTTATCTTTCTTATTGTTGCATTAATAAAGCTATTTTTATTCAAAAAAAAAAAAAAAAAAAATCAACACCTCTTGGAGCGATTGGCGTCAAAATTGAACCAATGCCTGTTTACGTATGGATTCACATATATTCCAAATTTCAACCAGAACGCAGCATTACTTCTTGAGATAGGGCACTCACAATGGAAAAAAAGAACGGGCGATTGCGCTACCCCCCTTTTTAACTGTTGACACCAAAATAAAATCAGTTCTTATACCCACTAAGGACTACTTGCCGATAAATTTTTCTTTCATTCTGTTCATTATTTCTTGAGATACAGCAGTCACAATCGACGACAAAAAACGTTCTATAGCTCAACCCCCGTTTGAGTTATTGACACCAAAATTGAATCAGCACCTGTTCCTGTTAAT